>NC_142443.1:7324193-7628951 GCF_059453495.1 Arachis ipaensis | reverse complement strand
AAGAAGGGTGGAACCTAGAGTTCTTAGTAAGGTAAAAAAGGAGAACCTAAGGTCTTTGTCTCTAAGTTATCGTGAAACAGAAAAATAGAACAAACACAAAAACACAAGGCACAAAATATATACAACAAGGAAATAGAATAAACAATCAAGAAATGGCAATAAATAATTCAAAAGAAATTCATATGTGCAAACAAGATGATGCATGCCTGTTCCTAGCGCAGGCCATGAGCTCATGCGTCGATTGTCTACCCACAACCCGACGTTACTCGGGGCGAACCCCAAATATGGTCTCTTTACCATGTCAGTTAGGCACAATTATCATCATGGGTGAACCCATGTCAATTAGGATATCTTGGCATCACGGTAAGAGACAGGCTATTAATTAGGCGAACATTCTCACATTAGCAATCTCAGGCTATCAGTTAGGCGGGCACTTCCACTTTAGCAATTTGGCATAAGGCCCATTCAATATACAATTCTCAACTTTCGTTTCATTTATTGTTTCTCGTTTTCTTTTCTTTTCTTTATGCCTCCACATCACCATTTACTTATACGCACTTTCGCATCACCGTTTTATCATACGTACCTCCGCATTGCCATTTAATTACACAACCCTCCACATCACCATTTAACATCAACTCTTTTAATATAAAACCTATCCTTTCCTTTTTATTGAATAAATGACCATTTGTACCCATAAAAGATGAAAACGCTGACATATGTACCCACACTAAATCGAAACTAAACTTGTACCCACGCAAGATGCCTTTCGTGTGACAAAAGTACCCTACGTGGCACTCCAACTCTCTAAAGACAGGGTACTTTTGTCACACAGAAGGCATCTTACGTGGGTACAAGTTTAGTTTCGATTTAGTGTGGGTACATATGTCAGCGTTTTCATCTTTGATGGGTACAAATAGTCATTTATTCCTTTTTCTTTAACTAAGGATATGTATGCTGCCAAATCTGGACATCATCATTTGGATTGAAATTAAAGTTTTATCATATTTGGATTTTAATTGGATTTGGTGGCAAGCTTAATGAAAATCTGCTGCTGCCCTAAGAAGATTTAGAAAAATACAGCAGGCAGCTCTGTTTTTAAAAAAATTACGATAAATCCAATTCAAATCTGATAGTTCCAGATTTGGGTGAGAATACACTTAACATCCCTAGGTTTTAAGACAAATAAGTTCCAGATCCATAGCACCTCGTTTGGTAAATTAAATGTCAGTTGGAAGTGCTGTCCTGTTTCTTTAAATTGGTTCTAAATTTCCTGTGAACAACCCAGCTTCCAAGAAACATAACTAACTCTACAAAATATAACTGGATATGAAATTTGTACTCACTTAAAATAGACTGGTAGGTCTTTAAAATTATTTTGGAAGCAACTCAAAATTCCAAATAAATCAAAAGTTATAGCAGCTGGAAGTTGGTACTGCAGAACCAGAAAACCAAAAAATTCTGCAGCAACCACTAAACTTCAAAGTTCATATCTTCCAAACCACCTAGCCAAATTTCCTGAAATTTTTATGGAGTAATCTTGACTTCCGAAATTTGATAGAAAAACAGGTTGATTCGAAAATCATGTCTAGATTGCTCGCAGTTTTTATTTTAAGTTGTTGTCCAATCTGTTTAAAAATTTCTGCAGCAAGGCTTCTTGATTTTCACTAACCAAATCCGACCCCCTAAGTTCCTAACTCATACTAATCAATAACTCTCATTATTCATTACCATTTTTACAAGAATTATGCCTTAATTTCACCCAAGAGCATCAGATCCATAAACATCAAGAATTTATACGATTAACATAACATGATCACATTTTCACAACATTAAAAATCTACAGTACATTCAGCAATAATAATTCAGCCACTTAACAGAATTTTCAGCAGCATCGATCAAGTTAATTCGTCATCATCAATCAAGATTACATCTAACAATTACCCATAACTAATTTATATTCCTAACCCTTACCTCTTTTTGAAGTTAAAAATTCTATTTCTGCTTCTTCCCTGAATCAAAACTCTAGCCACACAGAATTAGAGCTTCGGCCTCTCCTCCAAGGTCAAATGGCCGACCTCAGCTTGAGCAAGAGAAGACTTCTTGTTTACCATTACTACTATTCTAGCAAGAATTAAAATTAGAATGGCAGTGGTGGAACAAGGGGAAGAATAGAATTTCTTTCTTTGAATTTTGAAGAAGAGCAAAAAGGAAAGTTGTTGGTTCTCACCTAGCAAGGATGCTTTGAAGATTCAGAGTGATGAGAGGTGGGGCGCCTATCTTCTTGCAGTGGATTGCTCTTCCTTCCTTTCCAGCTTCGTTTTGCTCTCTTCTCTGTTCTTTTTCTTCGTTTTGTGCATGTCTTCGATTTGAAGAGAATGAAGAGCATTAGATTCATTAGGTGGAAGAAAAGGAAGTGGGGTGAGGTGGTGCAAAGGCTTCGTGTCTTCTCTTCGTTTCAACACAGCATCAACGCAAGTCTTGAGGAGGTGTAACCAAAGTTCCAAACAGTGTTGAGAGGGAAGGCAACTAGGGTTGGGCTTAATTAAGGGAAGCTTGGTTCGGTTGAACCGAAAAAAGAAAAAAACCGTGACTTTGAAAGAGAGGAAGAAAAAACCAGGTTAATAGTTGGTAACGCATTTAGGATAATTTCTCTACTAATTCATTACTTATAAATTAGTAAGAGGTAGTTAATTTTAAAAGAAATAAATTAACTGTAGCGGTAATCATCTAATTACCAAGATTCGTCACTCAGAAGCACTAAAAAAAAGTTTTAGCGCTACGTGTTTTAATTTTAATTCGTTATCTATGCTATATATATATATATATATATATATATATATATATATCACAGGCCTCGTGGGGTTAGGGTGGTTACACCTAGAATCCTCAGGGGCATTCAAGTAGATAGAGTACACTGACATAATGCTAAATTTATCGTTGGAATTAAGAAGTCACGCTACCTAATCATCCCCCAAGTTTGCTTCTAGAGCCTTTGACGATCGTGATTTCTGCCAGTAAAGAATGTCATAAAAACAGTCGCGTTGTAGATATAGTCTCTAAACCAACAAAAATCCCTTTTGTACAAACATTTTGGGTGTCACAAGTAACAAACCCCTTAAAAATTGTTAACCGAGTATTCAAACCTCGGGTCGTCTTCTCAAGGAACTGTGAGGAAGTATGTTCTTATTATTAGTTATAAAGGTTGTAATCGGGGTTTAGAAGGTGAGAAGCAAGTAATTTAAATGACGAGTGAATTGAATGGCAATTAAAAATAAATAATAACTGTAAAACAACTTTTGGCAAGATAAGGGAAATTAGAAGTCCAACTTGGTTATCCCTCTCAATAATAATGAAAGTTGTATCTTAATTCCACTTAGTTAACCTATGAAGCAAAGGTAAGTCAAGGGACTAATTAGTTTGACCTTCGAATCCTATTTATTTCCTAGGAAAAAGTTGGGATTATTGAAGTTCAGATCAATTAGCAAGATAACGATTATCAATTATGCTGAGTTCGATAATGTTGAGTCACTGATTTCTTAACCAAGACCAAAAGGGAAAAAAGTAAATTGCTGGAATAATAAAAGTGTCCTTAGATGGGAAGCAATGGCAACTTAAATCAAAGAGAACAATCATAAACTGAAAATATCTTAAATATCATTAATTCAAATAGAAATCTGTAACATGGAATAATTCATAATTTAAATTATAATAATCAATTCAAATATTGGAATCAAATATATAAAAGCAAAATTGAAATAAAAGAACATTAAAACCTGGATCCAGAGTTACTCCCAAAACAAGAAGAAGTCCTAAATCCTAAGAGAGAGAGAGAATCTCTCTCTAAACTAAATCTAAATCATGAAAACTAGAAATTGGCGAGCTCTCTCTGAATGGATGCATTCCTCCACTTTATAACCTCTAATCTATGCTTTCTGTACTTGGATCTGGGCCAAAAAGGGCTTCAGAAATCGCTGGGGGCGTATTCTGTAAATTCTGATACGTGGCCTCTGTCACGCGTCCGCGTGGGTCACGCGGTCGCGTCATCTGGAGCTTTTCCTTTCCACGCGGTCGCGTCAGTCACGCGTCCGCGTCGTGGGTGTTCTACTCAAGGCGAGCGGTCGCGTCAGTCATGCGGCCGCGTCGCTGCTTCTTTGCTTCTGGCACGCGATCGCGTTGTCCATGCGATCGCGTGGATACCAGTTTCCTTAAAGCTCCGTTTTGCCTTCTCCTTCCATTTTTGTATGTTTTCTTTTTCATCCTTTAAGTCATTCAGCCTTAGGAAACCTGAAGCTACTCAACACACTAATCACGGCATCGAATGGAAATAAAGGTAATTAAAATAATTAATTTTTTTAAAGCTTAGGAAACATGTTTTTCACAATATGACATAATAAGGAAGGGAAAGTAAAACCATGCAATTAATGTGAATAAGTAGGTGAAGAGTTGAATAAATCACTCTAATTAAGCACAAAAGAACTCATGAAATATGGGTTTATCAACCTCCCCACACTTAAACACTAGCATGTCCTCATGCTAAATCCAAGGTAAATAATTAAGGTTAAAGTGATGGAATGTTATGAAATGCAACCTATGCTAAATGCATCTACCTAATAAGTCATGCAATTCTAATTCATCCAATCATATATAAAGCCTACATGTAGTCAATTTATTTCACATTCTCAAGGAGATATATATACATATATAGCTAACCCTCAAATAATAAAGCACTTTTTTGCAAATGAGATGAGAGAAAAAAAAAACTTGCAAGACAATCAGAGATAAATGTTAATGAGCTTTTGAACCCTCACTGGATTTTGTGTTTTCTCTCTAATCACTCAGTGTTTATTGGGTTAACCACTCTATTCTTCTTTTTATTCTTCCTTTCTATAACCTTGTTTTTCATCTAACCAATCAACAATTATAGAACATAGTCATACCAAAACTCATGAGGTCTTTAATTAAGGTTGTAATGGGGTCAAGGCAAAGGGTAAGGATATATGTATAAGGCTAAGTGAGCTAATAAGTGAATCCTTAATTAGACTAAGATCTCACCTAACATACATACTTAGTAAAACAATGCTTCTTTACCTATTCTCCCTATTTTCTCGCTTTTGATGTCACATGCTCATGTTTCAATTCTTGTTTTTATCCCATGTGCATTGCTTTTTATTTTGCATTGGGGAATTCTTTTTGTATCCCCTTTATTTACATGCTTGAAAACTAACTTTTTTTCTTTTTTTTTTTGAATACACATGGTAATTTTAATTAATTTGAATTTTCATGAGCCTGCTTCCCAAAATTTTGAGTTGCTTTATTCTTTTTAATTTTTCTACCTTTTGTCTTTATCAACTATGTTCCCAATAAGTTTCCCACATTTTACTCTATTTATAATTTTCTATCTTAAGCTAACCAAGGATTCACTTGGAATTTTCTTTTGTTTTTTTGCTTAAGGCTAGTAATTTGGCTAAAATAGAATAAAGGGGTTTTTTTTTTTTTTAAAAAGCTCAAAGGGGGCTAACAAAGGTGATGTAAAAGGTAGGCTAATTTGGAGTAAGTGAGCTAAAATTAAATGATGGCCTCAATCATTATTTTGAGATGTACCTATATTCTATAATCGGACATATAGACTAAAACAAAGTAAAGAACACCAGAATAAGAAAGAAGGTTGGAACACACAGGAATAAAAATTATGGTTTGAATGTAACCATACAGTTAAGCTCAAAACTCACAGGCTATGTGTTCTCTAGCTGAAAAATCATTTATCACTTATGTATGTCATGCAGGTTTAGTTAAAAATTCTCATTATTCTCTTAAAAAGTAATTTAGGGTAGCCTTTGAAGTTTTAATATTTCTCCTTGATGAAATGTTGTCAGTCTAACTACATCATGTAATGTTATATATACAAGGTTTTATGGATCTAAATCTATTATGTTCAAGTTCCTAGCTTACTCTTTTTTTATATTTGTCAATTTAAACTAAGCTATAACTAAGCTATCTTATGTAAAAGGGTAAACTATACTAATTGATCCACTAATAAGTTAGAATTGCAAACTAAACTAAATAACTAAAATGAACTAAATAACTAAAATATGAACAAAAAAAATGCAAAATGCAGAAAATAGAGTAAAATACACAAGTAGCAATGTATAAGTACTCAGAAAATAACAATAAAAGAAAAAGAGAAAAATACAGAAAAATATCCAAAATAAAAGAAAAAGTATGTAGTAGTTCACCAAAATAAACGCCAGAGATGGCGACCTCCCCACACTTAAAATGAAGCATCGTCCCCGATGCTCAATCAAGCCGGGTGTGAAGGAGTGTCATCACTGGTAGGGATGGTAGCTGGGGTCTCTGTGGCGGTGGTGGGCTGAGAGTCTGGTTGCTGTAGAGGGGGGACTGACTGGATCGGGATCTCTGGATCTGCAGCCTCAAGCTGATGTGGGGCCTCCTGCTGTGGTGTAGCGTGCTCTGTGTCTGCCTGCTGATGAGTCTCTGCCTGGGAATGAAGCTCCTCCTCGTGCTCATCCTCCTCCTCCTCTGATGGCTCTGATGGTGTGTCGGGCTCAGAGGGGATGTCGGCGCCCTGTCTGATCATCAACTTCAGATGGGAATAGCGTCGCCTGTTGCAGCGCTCCAATCTCTCATACCGGCGCCTGTTACGGCGCTCCATCTGATCAAGCTGGCGGAATAGACGGTGCACGAGGCGATAAACCGGCTCAGAGGCGGGTGGAGGTGCAGTGGTGGCAGCAGGGGCAGCTGTGGATGAAGAGGGTCCAGCAGATGGAGGGGCTGTCTCATCAGTAGCAGTGACAGGTGGTGGTCTGTAGCCCAAAGCAAGGAAGTTCCTGCTGTGAGGGATGATCTTCCTGCAGTCCGCTGCTGGTGGTCGCTCATCGGCATCCTCCCAAGGCACATCAGCCTGACGGCCTAGCCGTGTAACCAGATAAGGAAAGGGGAGGGTGCCTCGGACGTGGACCCTGGCCATATAATGCCGGATAAAACGAGGCAAGTACATGTCCTTACCCTCCAGCACACACCAGAGGAGGGTGATCATGGCAGCCGGGATCTCAGTCTCATGAGTACTCGGCATCACATAGTTGCTCAAGATTTGATGCCATAGCCGAGTCTCATCATTCAAGTACACTCTCTTGATCCCTCTAGGCATAGTGGTGTCCTGACCCATCTCCCAAGGAACAGCAGGGTCGAGAGCTATCCGTGCCTTCACAGCATCCCAATCAAACCGCATCTGGCCCATGTCCTCCTCAGCCTGTGCATAACCATCTAGCTGATCGGACTTGGCTGGGAGCTGGAGAATGGTCTCTATGGCCTCCTCAGTGACTAGAATTTGCTTTCCCCTCAGGTTCACTTCATCTTGGGTTGTAAGGTAGTAGTTGCAATAGAATTCCCGGACCCAAGATGCATTGACCTCTGTCAGTGGTCTCTCCAGAAAGAACCAGCACCTTTGCTTGATTTGCTCAGTGGTGTATTGCTGGAGGGCTTCTGGAATCTTCAAGGTACGTTCCAGGTATAGATTTCTGGAGTTTGCAAAAGTCGGGTACTTCAGCTCACAGTATCGGTTTGCAAATTTTATAGGATCAGTCGAAGGGAGTAGCTGGTTAGCTTTTTCCTACTGTGTGAAGTTCTTCTCCCGCCATGAGGAATCGTGCATTAGAGCAATGATGGACTGGGAGGAATCTCCTCTCTTGCGCTTGCCAGTAGCCTTGCTTTTGCCTTTCCTTTGTGAGGCAGACATCCTGAAAAATAGAAAACCAGGAAATGGATAAGATAGGAAAGCAAATAGGCAATTTAAACAAAGGAAACTCAAAGCGGTAAGGGAGAAATAGAATAAGGAAAATGAGTAATTGAAATGTGATTGAATTAATGTTAAATGGAAAGAAGAAAAATCAATATGCCATAGTGAGAAAGTTAGAGGAAGTGAAAGTAATCAGAAAAGAGATGAAGAGGATTAGTATGGTAAAAAGAAATTAGTAAATTAAAATTAGTGAGTTAGGAAAGTAAGTGGCATAGAAAAAATTCTATATAACAAGGATTCACAAGTAAGAATAGAAGTACTCATAATCGAATAAAGAAAACAGGGTGATGCTGATTCGAATAGAAATAAAGAAATCAGAAATTGGAATCAGTGAATCACAAATGCAGGTTATGAACCAGGAAATCAAAGAGGATAAGAAAGTGGCCCTAGCATTCATGAAATGGTTTGGGGGAAGCAGAGTAAAACAGAGTTGCCAAACCAAAATAAGAATGAAAACAATTTTCAAAAAAATTTGGGTAGCATTCCGGCTAAAATTGGATTGTCCCGGAAAATAAACAGCAATCATATCAGTTCATATGAATTAAAAAAAATCAAGCTGCATGTACATAGATATAAAATAAACATAAAAACTCAATGTAAACAGTAGCAACATACAAGAAAGCAGCATATGAATCATGATTATAGCAGCAACAGATTTGCACATAGGATAAAACAGAAGTAAGAACAGTGCAATTAAACAGACCTAGATCCACTAATCACAGCCTAAGCTACCTAACAACCTAAAAATCCACTACAACATGCAAGTCTAGCTATCCTAATCATGAACATAAACGGAATAAAAAATACAGAAAAGTGACGAACGGATAAAAAGGGTTGCGTGTTGCGGAACCTGGTAAGCGGAAGGGGTGGAACAGGGAAGAAGGTGGATGCGGTGGCGTCCGGCGCGGTGGTGGTGCACGGCGTCGCGGTGGCGGCTGAGGGGGCAGTGGCGGAGGGAGGTATTAGGGTTAGTGAGAGAGGAAGAGGATAGGGGAAGGGAGGGCGGTGGTTGTTGCTGGCTGAAGAGGGTGGGTGGCGGAGAGGGGGGGCGCGACTGGATGGCCGGCGGTGGCTGGGCGGTGCTCGCTGAGGTGGTTGTGGTGGAGAGGGGGGGAGAGGAAGAAGGAAGAAGAGAGAAGGGGAGGGGGTGGTACGACGGCGGCGGCGTCGCGGTGGTGGCGTGGTGGCTGGCCGGCGGTGGCTGGGGGAGGAAGAACAGAGAAGGAGAAGAGGGTTGGGGGTGAAGGGGGGGCTGCGCGACTGATAGGGTTCGCGTGGCTGGGGGGTTATATTTTCAAATCCACGCGGCCGCGTGGGGCACGCGGTCGCGTGGTTGGGGTGAAAATGGGGGGACGCGATCGCGTGGGGCGCGCGATTGCATGAGAGGGGGGAAAAGAGGGGTAACGCGATCGCGTGGGTCGCGCGATCGCATCGTTGGAATTCGTGCTAAACGCACGACTCCAGCGCCGTTTCAGCGCAACTCTCTATCTCCTTTTGGGGTGATATGTAATCCATGCAACGCGATCGCGTCGCTCACGCGGTCGCGTGGGATTGGTATTGGTAAGTGACGCGATCGCATGGGGCATGCGATCGCATGGGCCAATTTGTGCGAAACGCACAAGAGCCGCACGATTCCAGCCCAACTTTCTATTCGTTGGATCCTTACGCCGATATATATATCACGCGGCCGCGTGGTTCATGCGGTCGCATGGGTGGTGTTTTTTGCGATATGATACGATCGCATGGGGCATGCGGTCGCGTCGTGCAACCCCTTTTTTTTTAACTGAAAAATGCAGGATGCAGTGATTAACATGAATGCTATGCATGATTCCAGGTTAATGTTAAAATAAAAAAAGGGTAAATTGAAAACAATAAACAAGAAATAGATTGAGAAAGAAGCGACCATACCATGGTGGGTTGTCTCCCACCTAGCACTTTTAGTTAAAGTCCTTAAGTTGGACATTGGAAGAGTATCCTGTTATGGTGGCTTATGTTTAAATTCGTCCAAAAATTTCCACCAGTGCTTGGAATGCCAATAGCCTCTGGGGTCCCAAACTAGGCATGTAAAGCTTCTGAGCAGCTTCAGACAGATATTCAGCCTCCCGGGATGACGAATGTCAGAATATAATCCATGATCCCAAGCTGTGTTTTCAGATTCGCCTCCGTTTTGATTTGTAAGTTTCCATTCGGGCGGGTTAAAAAGTAGAATCTCACCGTGGTGACCAAACGTTTTCCGTGATCCATGCAATTGAGCATGATACCAATCCGTGTACTTCGAGGTGAAGCGTGGAACCTTATTGAACCTGGTGCACCAGTTCTGAGTACGAGCCAATTCCCTTTTACTCTTAAAGCCGCAGAGAGCTCTAAGTTGGCCATCTGTTTCAAGCAAACCATATTCAAGTGAATAAGTAAAATTATAAGTTAAGGATTGTACCCACTTGAAGCTTGTATTAGGTGGTAATGGCTTTGGGATAGGTGTTTTTGGTGGTTCTGCAAGTTTCGTTTTCTTGTGCTCTTCTGTGAATTCTTCCACTTCCTTGCAAAGATCTTCAATTGTATCTGTATCCTGGTCAAAGTCTTCTATGTCTTCCTCATCACTCGAGTCATAGATTGGAGGTTGAGAGAAATATACCTCCGCATCATCTTCATATTCACTTGGGGAAAATTCTTCGATCTCAGAGAATTCACTTGCGGACGCAAGTTCATCACTAGGAGAACTAGACTTGTGACTATCATCATCAAGGAAATTTGCTTCTTGGATTATTTCGTCTGATTCTTCGTAAACGACTTGCCTTGGAGATTGTACGGTATCCTCCTTAGCATCAACTGTAGCATCTTGGACGGAGTTTTCCTCAATTCTGGATTCCCAAGGAAGTTCAGCATCTCCTAGATCTTCAACCAACTCTTCTTCTTGAACAATGACAGCTTCTTCCACTTGTTCTAGTACGAATTCATTCTCTGTCTTGTCCACTAGAGTCTCTAGTATTTCTTTCATGCTACGCTCTTCATCGGGCTGTCCACATGGAGCTGTGGTTGATCCTTGTATATTTGAGTGCCTAGTGGCCCATTGAATTAGTGCTTGCTCCAGTTGTTGAATGGTTGTTTGAAATTTAATTACTGTTTCTTTTAGGCGATCCTCTGCTTCGCGGTTTGCCGAACTTGGACATGATACAAAGGAAAGTGGTGATGATTGGAAACGATTGGATTGGTATTGGGGTAAGGAAGGATCATATGATGGCGAATGGTGAAGAGAAGCTTGTGAGTGTGGTGGTTCGAGGTTATGTTGAAAGGATGGTTCATATGCACGGGGTGGGGCTTGTTGGTAGTTACAAGGTTGTCCACCATGTCTTTCAGCTGGGTATGCACGGTAGAATGGTCTTTGTCCAGGATATCTCGGAGGGTGTTGCTGCCAAAAGGGTTGATTAGATCCTCTTGGTTCCATCCATCCTTGATTGGTCTGACCTTGATGCACATTCCTGCTGTAACTTCTATTTCCTTTAACAATATTAGAACCAAACTCAAAGCGAGAGGGGTGAGAGTTCATAGTAGCAAATAAAGATAAAAAGGAAAAACAAAAATAAATAAACAAGCAAAAGAAAAATATTTACAATAACCAATAATAAGTCACACGTTAGCAGTTCCCCGGCAACGGCGCCATTTTGACGATCGTGATTTCTGCCAGTAAAGAATGTCATAAAAACAGTCGTGTTGTAGATATAGTCTCTAAACCGACAAAAATCCCTTTCGTACAAACGTTTTGGGTGTCACAAGTAACAAACCCCTTAAAAATTGTTAACCGAGTATTCAAACCTCGGGTCGTCTTCTCAAGGAACTGCAAGGAAGTATGTTCTTATTATTGGTTATAAAGGTTGTAATCGGGGTTTAGAAGGTGTGAAGCAAGTAATTTAAATGACGAGTGAATTAAATGGCAATTAAAAATAAATAATAACTGTAAAACAACTTTTGGCAAGATAAGGGAAATTAGAAGTCCAACTTGGTTATCCCTCTCAATAATAATGAAAGTTGTATCTTAATTCCACTTAGTTAACCTATGAAGCAAAGGTAAGTCAAGGGACTAATTAGTTTGATCTTCGAATCCTATTTATTTCCTAGAAAAAAGTTCGGATTATTGAAGTTCAGATCAATTAGCAAGATAACGATTATCAATTATGCTGAGTTCGATAATGTTGAGTCACTGATTTCTTAACCAAGACCAAAAGGGGAAAAAGTAAATTGCTGGAATAATAAAAGTGTCCTTAGATGGGAAGCAATGGCAACTTAAATCAAAGAGAACAATCATAAACTGAAAATATCTTAAATATCATTAATTCAAATAGAAATCTGTAACATGGAATAATTCATAATTTAAATTATAATAATCAATTCAAATATTGGAATCAAATATATAAAAGCAAAATTGAAATAAAAGAACATTAAAACCTGGATCCAGAGTTACTCCCAAAACAAGAAGAAGTCCTAAATCCTAAGAGAGAGAGAGAAACTCTCTCTAAACTAAATCTAAATCATGAAAACTAGAAATTGGCGAGCTCTCTCTGAATGGATGTATTCCTCCACTTTATAACCTCTAATCTATGCTTTCTGTACTTGGATCTGGGCCAAAAAGGGCTTCAAAAATCGCTGGGGGCGTATTCTGTAAATTCTGATACGTGGCCTCTGTCACGCGTCCGCGTGGGTCACGCGGCCGCGTCATCTGGAGCTTTTCCTTTCCACGCGGTCGCGTCAGTCACGCGTCCGCGTTGTCCATGCGATCGCGTGGATACCAGTTTCCTTAAAGCTCCGTTTTGCCTTCTCCTTCCATTTTTGTATGTTTCCTTTTTCATCCTTTAAGTCATTCAGCCTTAGGAAACCTGAAGCTACTCAACACACTAATCACGGCATCGAATGGAAATAAAGGTAATTAAAATAATTAATTTTTTTAAAGCTTAGGAAACATGTTTTTCACAATATGACATAATAAGGAAGGGAAAGTAAAACCATGCAATTAATGTGAATAAGTAGGTGAAGAGTTGAATAAATTACTCTAATTAAGCACAAAAGAACTCATGAAATATGGGTTTATCAGCCTTCAAGGATGAGAAAATAGGGACCCAGTCCTCTCCTAAAACCTCCTTAGTTTTACCTAAATCTCATTTGGCATTTGCTGTATATTCACTGACTATGTTATTCAGCATATCCTCTAATATATCTGGTTGAGCAAAGTTTTCAAGTTTATTCACGTCCGGAATCCAATGATCTTTACAAAATCGAGTGCTATCACTATCACCAATCTGCCATACTAATTTCCTTTCAAATTTAGGCCACACTTGAGCGATACCCTTCCAAGAATTTGAACAAGATTAGAACTTCTTGACAATGGGCATGGTATTCTCCTCACATTTATATTTTCTTTTAATTACCTTGACCTAAAGAGCATTCCTATTTTGCAGCAAATTCCATACTAATTTCATGATATTAGCATCATTTACTACTCTGGCTGGTCTAAAACCTAAGCCGCCAAATTTTTTTGGCATACACAGTTTCTCCCAACTAACTAAATGGACCTTCCTACCAGCATTGCTGCTTCTCCATACAAAGTTCCTGCAAACTTGATCAATCTTATCACACAAACTCAGTGGCAGTCTCATTGTTTGCATGAGATAAAAAGGGATAGTTATTAATGTTGATTGGGCCAAAGTGACCCTGTCCGCAAGAGAGAGATTTTGTGCCTTCCAAGTGCTAAGCCGATATGTCATTCTATCAAGGATGAACTGAAAATCTTCCTTTTTGTACATTCATGAAGCAAGGGGACTCCCAACTATTTATCCAAATTTGACGTTAGCCTCATCCCTAAAGATCTACTCAATTCTAGCTTCCTTGCCAAACCAAACATACGTTGTCAGAGAAAAAGACACTTGATTTCTCATAATTTACCTTTTGACCTCAACTTCGACAGAATAAGTCCAAAATAATCGTCTCTATCTTAACCTGATCTAGGAATGCTTTCCCAAACAATAATATATCATCTGCAAAGCAAAGGTGGGGTAGATCTGGACCACTTCTATTTAGGACAATTGGTTCCCAAAGTTTGTACTTTACTGCCAGTGAGATGATCTGAGATAATATCTCCACACATAATACAAATATGTAGGGCGAAATGGGATCTCCCTATCTAATACCTCTGGTTGGAAGGAAGGAACTAGATGGGGCACCATTCTAAAGGACTTTCATATCTGCTGATGTGTAGCATTGCACAATCAAATTAATCAAACTCTCTGGTAGACCAGCTTCGATGAGAATATCTTGGATAAATTGCCAGTTTAATCTATCATCTGCCTTCTCTAAGTTGATCTTAATCTCCATATATCCAACCTATCCTTTTTTGTCCTTATTGTATGAATGACTTCCTGAACAATTAGAATATTATCCGCGTTCTGCCTCCCCAGAACAAAACTGCACTGAGATAGACTAGTAAGCTTTGGCATAATTACTTTAAACTTGTGAAAAATGATTTTAGTTATCAGCTTATATGTGACGTTGCATAATCCAATCGGCCTGAACTGACTACAAGATTTTGGGTTGTCCCTTTTTAGAATAAGGGAGATGAAGGTGTTATTGACTGCCTTGATGTCCTCATGATCTACGAATACTTTCTTCACCCACTCTCCCAAAGGCCATTTAACCGATCAGTTACTCTGGTAAAATATCGGAGGTAGGCCATTGGGTCCTGGAGCTTTCCAAGCACCCAGAGCAAAGACGGAGAAGAAATCTCTTCATTGGTTACCATACTGTCTAGTCGACTTCTTTCCTTGTCAATCAGCGAAGGAAACAAGTCAGGTGCCTCCAACTTCTCATAAGGTATATCCTCTATGTATAAATTACGAAAGTGTTGTATCCCAAGATCTTTAAGTTGTTGGGAATCATCTATCCAAACTCCTTTATTATTCTTTAACATAGTCACTTTATTCCTCCTCCTTTTAGAAGTGGCAATTTTATGGAAGTAGGAGTTATTTTGTCTCCAAAGTTAATCCACTTACATCTTGAGTGCCACTTCCAGTAAATCTCTTCCTGAATCAGCACTGTCTCTAGCTACTTCCATAGAAAGGATTGCAAATTATCTAGGAAATGGTTTACTTCAAACCGAAGAGCAGCAGCAATGCCATCCAATCTTGCAAATAGTCGGGATTTCCTTTTGAACAAGTTCCCAAATACGTCTTTGTTCCAATGCTTGGCTGCCTCCATAAACTTTGAAATATTTTCATTCAAGAGCCCATTTTTCTTCCGGTTACTCTCCAGAAATTTCTTAAATTCTGCATGTTTTCCAAGCTACAATAAATCTAAAAAGTCGAGAAGAAGATTTGCACTTAACTTACCAAAATAAAGAAGAATAGGAGCATGGTCAGACTTTAATTTCGGAAGATGTTTCACTACTCTTGATTAAATCTTTAGCCTTTGGGACCATGCATCGTTAGTAATATATTTATCTAGTCTTCTTCTAATTGATCCTCTTTGTCAAGTGAAAGGTGGCCTTGAAACCCCATATCTTGCAATTGACATCCTAAGAGACAATCCGCAAAGCATTATTGGTCTCTTGATAGCTGAGAGTTATCCCTTGTGTCTGCCATTAATAACACACTATTAAAGTCATTGGCTACACACTACTCACCCTGTAAGGAATCATCAATTCTCAATAATCCTTCCCACAGAGCAGACCGAAGCCTAAGATGAGGAAAACCATAAACCACCATCAAGTGCCAAAACTGATATGTACCATATGCTACCTTTAAGTGTACAAATTATCTATGAGACTCAATAACATCAACCTTTCAGCTATTAGAGTTCCACAGTATCCAGATGCCTCTAGAAAAACCAACTCTTCTTCAAGATGCCAGTTTGAAAACCCAAACTTTCTAGTAATATTACTTGCTTTCATACTAAAGACATGCATTTCAAGTAAGCAAACGAGGTTAGCATGGTATCTACAACACAACTCTCGCATCGAATTGGAAAAACCCTTGCTTCCAACCCCTCTGCAGTCCTATGCTATAATATTCGTAAAAACTCACTTACAGAGAAAGGAATATGAGACATAGTCAATTTTGACCAAGACTGTGAGCTTTGGTGGGTTGCTCTACCACCATACTCGACGAATTATCCCCAACAGAGGTCGGAATGCTCATTGACGATGCAGCTATCCCTACCCCAAGTGCACCTGGGTCTGGTGGGTTTGCCACTGTGAGCTTCGACCCATTCCTATAGCGAATTGCTTCCACCACTATGAGATCTTCATAGGATGACAAATGTCTTCGAGCATATGGCATACCTCCCAAAGCTAACGCATCGTCTCCCACTAAATTTCTTACATGTTTAAGCATTTCCAGCGTCGCCTAATAGTCTTCTTATTTTTTCATCAATTCCTCTATTGGATTGGATGTGATTACTTCCTTGCCTTTCTTTCTTGTAGTCTCTAAAATTTGAGTGCTTCCTTTCCACATACCTACGCTATCATTCATTGCAGTTTTACTCTCCTTCTAACCGACCTGAGGTTGGCTTTTACTAGATGGGCCCATTTTTGGGGTAGATTATTTTTTTGATCTATTTAGGACATTGACTTGAGGCTGTTTGACCCCTCCGTCCATTTTTTGTGTTTGAACATAATCTGAGACATGAGCCTCCTCATTCTCTAAAATCTGAAAGCGCGATCTAGAGCCATGCGTCTTTTTTTTCCTAGGTCAGTGGCATCCTTATTACGAGTCGGACTTCATTTGGCTTTTTTCACTAACATTCACGGCCCAAACATACTAGAAGTTTTCTCTATCTTTGTATTATCTCTTGCTTCTGAGTTTTCTCTGTCTTTTGCTCCTAATTTTTTGGAGTTTGCATCCGTAGTCTTTGCTGATAGGGCATCTGAGTTTGGAACCAAACTAGAATTATCCACTCCCTCTAGTTGACGAGAAACAGTTGGGGCTTTCTCAGTCAACCCCGGCGACAACTCAATATCCTTCCCTGATTTCCTTCCTGACAAGCTTTCAGTCTATGGCCATTCTTGCCACAGCCAAAGTATATTAAGTGCAATCCTTCATATTCAACTCTAAAATCTCGTTCCAACACCTAAATTTCTAGTTCCAACATTTGCCTGAGATCAATTTTGACGCACAAGTGCGCAAACCTTCCCCTAGAGTGGATGGAAGTGTTTTGGTCTACTTTTAATATTGTACTAATTTTTTCTCCTGCTCTCCAGAGAAATTTTTCAGTATATAGTTCAACTAGAAGTTCTGAGATTCTTACTCACACTGCTAAGTTTTGCATTGCCTCCCCAGACGGTTGAAACAGGGGTCTCTGACGCTGCACTAAAAGATATTGATGTACTAGTTGCCAAGGTCTTTCAAAGGGTGCATGTTGATAATTTCCTCTATCCATAAACCAAACCAAAAAGAAATTCCATGTGAGATCAATGATCTTCACCTCCCCATTCCGAGACCAAACTCGCTTCATCCATGACTCCATTTCCCGATAACCAAGGCTTTTTCTGAGTAATTTAACAATTAATGAACACTTCCAGGGTTTACATGAATCCTCGTACTCTTCTAATGACACCTCACTATAGGTTTTGGATCGAAGGGAGCCTGAGCCTCATAGGGCATATCCTTAGTCTCACATTGGTTATAGTCTTCGACCACTAGTTGATAGATATCTTCCTATGATAGCACCATTCCAGTACCATCCTGTAGCAAGCTATTCTTATACGAGCATGCCCCAGTCCAGGCACCTGTTTCATTCGCAATTGTAGTTGGCGTATTCTCTTCAGTGACCATATCCATCATAACTTTCTTAGAGGTTATTTTCTCCACTTGCATGTTCACCTTATCCCCAGCCTCTATAGATTTAGTTTCTACATCTGGAACATATTCATCTCCATTCAGTTTGGCTTTCTTGATACTTTGTAGTAGCAGATTTCTTGGGGTGAGTGCTTCTCCGACGTAGTTGCCGGATTGCTTCCCATTCTTTCTTTCTAAATAGAAAATAAAGAAGAAGAACGAGGAGAGAACCAAGCCTAGGACCCGCGATAGCAGAGGGAAGGCAAAGCAAGTGCCAGGGGTGGCTGAACCTCCAGTGATGATGGCGCAGCAGGGCATAGCATGGCGGGAGAGACACCAGCGCCTTGGACCCGCAACAACAGCGACAGAGCAGGTGCACAACGATGATAGGGGAGAAATGAAACCCTTGCTCAGAGATAACGGGAGATCAAAGGAACCAGAGCTCAGGACCTGCAACGAAGGAGAGAAAGCCCGTGGATACACAGAGATTATGGGGGAGCAACAGAGGGCTGGCCCAATGTCGACGGAATGGCTGAAACCCAACAACAACAGCGAGGCAGAACCCCAATGATGATGGCGCGGCAAGCCCTAGCAGAGAGAGACAGATTTCGGTCATTATTATTATTATTATTATTATTATTATTATTATTATTATTATTATTATTATTATTATTATTATGTGCATGTGTAGAAGTATGTATAAAAATGTGTACTCACAAGTAAATTCATATAATAAAATTCTCAACTTTCTATAATAATGATCACTTGAAGTGCAAAAATAATATTTTTCTTTTAAAAATGATACCATAATTTAATATATTTATTCACGAACTATTTTAAAATCTAATCAAATACATTTAATATTTATTTACAATGCTCAATCGACGATTATGATCGTGGTCAAATTTAATTAATAATGCAATAACTCATAATAATTATAATAGTATATAATAATGAAGAGTGCTAGGGCCAGCAGTTACTATGAATTGTAATTATTAATTAGACATCAATAATGTTTTTAATGGTGTGAGATTATATCTAATGGTATAAAATTACTCATTTTTCTTTTACTAGATAAGTGTTGGCAAGATTTTAACAAAAATATTCATCCCCTAGACTTTTTCTATAATAATTTATCGTTATCTTAATTGTCTTGCTAAAATGAGTACTAAGACCACATTTTAAAGATATTATAAAAAAAATATTGCAAAAAATTGTTAAAAAGAACATTTTTATATTTTATATGTATTAAATATATAAAAATATGAAAAATTTGTATGATCAATACAACATTTTTAGTTTAAGACATCATTTAAAAATAAAAATAAAATTAGTCACTAAATTAACTAATATGTATTTATATATAAATACATATATTATTTAACTCATCTTTAATGTATATTTTATATTTCAATTTGTATTTTATACTTGTTCCGGCCCAGCCCAACTAGGCAGGAGTCCGGGTCTGGACAAACCGCCAATCCGACAACACGCCCTACCCGAACCAAGGGATAACCTGCGTGCCACCTCCTTATCTGCGTGAAACTAGCCAGCTGGAGGAGGAAAACTTCCTGGAAAGTGGGTCTGCTAATGTGGGACCCGCCCTAGAGCAGGGTATATATGGGGAGGGCCCTATCCCTCCCCACATATACGTCACCTAACCCTTACTTTTTCTGCCACCTTATACGGATTCTGACTTGAGCGTCGGAGACCCTTTTGCAGGTGGCTCCCCCCCATTACTTCATCAACCCGGAAGATCGTGAAGCTCCATTCCTCTCCCTTCAATGTTCGCCCAGAAGGTCCAATCACGTACGAGCGACCCGGATCCAGGTCCCCTGTCACCGCCGTGTATACAGCACCTTCGACCCGTTCAGGAACCGATCAACCGAACATTGGTGCCTGATGTCAAAAAATTGAATTCCGCACAAACTAATTGGCAAGTGTACCGGGTCGCATCAAGTAGTAAACTCACCAGAGTGAGGTCAATCCCACGAGGATTGATGGATCAAGCAATTTTAGTTGGGTGATGAATCTAGTTAAGCTAATAATTGGTGTTTTGAGTGAAAATTGATTAACAGAATATAAATTGCAAGAAATTAAAGTGCTGAAAGTAAATTGACAGAAACTTAAATGGCAAGAAAAGTAAATTGCTGAAACTTAAAGAGCAAGAAACTAAAAGAACTGAATCTCAAATTGCAAGAAATGTAGAGAATGGAATCTTAGAGTGCAAGAAAGTAAAATTACAGAATCTAAATTGCAGTGAAACTTAAATTGCATGAATTATAAAGGGAAATGGGTGCAGGGGATCAAATCAGCAATAAACAATTTAAATTGAAGTGAATTCAGAGAGATCTAAATTGAAGAAATTCAAAGAAAATGATTCATCAGTGATTGGAGATATCATAATCCATCATGAATCAATTGAGTCTCAACTCCTTTCTCAATAATATGAGTAGATCTATGGCGGATTGAAATTGATTGGATCCCAATTCCTTGGCAATCCAATCTCTCTAATCACAATCAATCTTGCCAATTCCTTGATCTAATTGTCATGAGAAGAGTTAGAGCACATTCTCTTATCCATAAGCCACACAAATTCTCAAAACCTCAATTCCTTCCGAATGATGTTGGTTAGGAGAATTGTGAAGGATAGAGCTCCAATTCTAATGCAAGTGATTCCCCTTCCGAGGCTCACACAAGCATTTAGCTGAATTAAACCCCCTTCCGGAGTGAATAATTCACAATCAAAATAAAAGATATCCTATAGCTACACAAATGAATTGAGAAGAAGAAGAATTTCATTGATTCATTATGATTACAATAGAGATCCTCCCCCTAATGAAATTGGAGTTTAGTTCATCATTGCTCCAGTAAAACAGAAAATAGAAAATTTCAAAAAAATTGCAGAAAAGAGAACACCAAATAAGATCAGTGCAGGTTTCCCAATTTGGGTCCCTGACTCAGCCTCTAGATTTGCTAGCCCCCTTCTAAATCAAATTTTCCTCTATTTATACACTTTCTAATTCAGTCTTCAAGTCCTTGGATTGGGCTTTTTGCCCTTTGTTGAATCAAGCCCCTTTTCCTCCAATGTTTGAGGTAACGTTGGTGAGCCAACTTTGGCCACAAACGTTACTTCCTCTGCCTTTTCCTCTTCTTTCTTGCTTCTTTCTTACCTCTTTTTCACCTATTATCAATTAAACACTTGCATCAAAGTTTGCTATAATCACCAGGTATTTGCATCATTCATAACATCAAGTAAAATTAGCATAAAACCTTGTGAAAAAGCACATAAATACCCATGTCTAATTGAACTAAGGGATGCATGAAATTCCAATCCAATTACTTACTTATTGTGCAAGAAAGTGCATGAAACCTAATGAAAACAAGTGAAAAATGCTTGTGAAAATAGCATAAGATGACTTGTCATCACAACACCAAACTTAAAATCTTGCTTGTCCCCAAACAAGCAGCAAAACATGAGAAAAATGAATGAAAACAGAGAAGCATATTTGTCCTTATTTGAAAGCATTCAGTCTAGGTTCATGGGGTTTCATGCAGGATCTGTTTGAAGCTCTAATTTTATTGGTTTCCAGGTTTGAATTGTCCTTTTAAGTGTTAACTATGGTTTGCTGCTGTGAACCTTGTTATTCATCCATCTTTGGTGTTTGATTTTTTTTTGTTTTTTTTTCTTCTGCTGAGAAACTTATTCCTCAATTGTAGCTTAGTGTCATATGTTGCAGTAACTTTTTAGCTTGTTTTTCAGTCAACACATATTCACCACAGACACTTGGCTCATAATTCTTCTTAAGAACATTGGTGCCCAGCACCTCTTTGGGTTACCAAATGCCTTGTAACTAGGTTGCTCTTGATAGTGGACTTTCGGTTGATAATTCCGGGTTAGTTAACCCAAGTTACCAAGTTTTAAAATACTCCTTAGAACCTAATTATCCAAGCAGATCCTAGTACAAAAGCACCACAGGCATGTGTCTTAAGGTCCAAGCTATTGGTGTCTAGCTTTATTCTTTGTTTCTTTCATTTTTGTTGCCAATTCTTGGCTTTTCTTCCTTTCCTTCTTACTCTTTCTTTCTTCCAAGGATATTTATTTACTAAGGCTTCACAGACAGTAGCTAAGTTCATACTTAAAAAGGGACACTCTACCCTTCCTCTTTATTAGTGAGCTTACTAACAATCTAGCACATACCACCACTGAACTTTATTCTCATTCCTATCAAATTGGATAATTTCACTTTCTGTTTCAACATTTTCTTTTATTTATGCAAAGGGGAACAAGACATACATTCAAGCAGATGAAAATGAAGCAGACACTTAGACTAGCACACTTATTTGACAATTAAAAGACAGTAAACAAAATGAATGTAAACAAAGGTAAACTAATTAGAAGGGGTACAATTAGACTTCCAACTAAAGCACTTCAAGGCATAAATAGTTGAGTAACAATACAACCTTTTGGCATCTTCTTGCTTAGTCCTTCATCATCCTCCTTAGCTTTTGTTCTTTTCTTGATGATGATGTATAGTCCTTCCAAAAAGTTGAATGATTTTCTGCAATGATAGTGGAAGTTGCTTGTCCCCCAAGCACTTGAAAAATGGTTAACATGCATGAATGTTTGTAGACTTTTGAACTTACTTTGGTGTATGAACACCAAACTTAGTTGCCAATGTCTCTTATGCAGATCAATCACATACATGAAACCTTGTGCTTTTATTAAGTAAGCTAGATATAACTAAAAGTTAAGTAATTGTCAAGCAATTTCCCTGATTGTTTTGGAGTTTCTGACTCATGATGCTCTTTGGAAGGTCATTGTGTGTTTCGTGAGATTTCAGGTGGAACACCAAACTTAAAATCACAGATTCACTCTTTTTATACTCATTTTGGTGTGCAACACCAAACTTAACTCCTAGCAATACAGGAAAATCTTGACTTTTTATTAAAACAACTATGAAAAGAAAGTTACCTCTAGTTGGGTTGCCTCCCAACAAGCGCTCTTTTATCGTCATTAGCTTGACGGTTGTCCTTTGTTAGGGAGGATGGAGAACATAATGCCTCAACCCTTCCCCTCTCACCGTGAGCTTTTCTCCAGTATCATTCTTGATGATTTCCCCATGTTCAAGTGAGAGGATTTTATTCACTGTGTAATATCCAGAGAAATGTGGAGATGTTTCTATTGGTTGGTAAGCTAGCATCACTTTATCCCCTGGTATGAAGCTTTTAGTGGGAATTTTTTTTGTTTCTCCACCCTCTTGGTACTTTTTTCTTGGGATTCTCTTTTTTTCTAAGAGGTGGTTCATGTTTTGGAGTCTCAATGGTTGCTATGTTCTTGCTGAGGATTTCCTGTGGAGGCTTTGGTTGTAGTTCCTCCTCAACTCCTTGAGTTTGTTGCAACACTTCTACCTCTTCTTTTCCTTTCTAGCATGAGCTTAAGTGCATTGGGAATGACTCATCAGGTGCCTCTTTCAAGTTTGGATCTCTCAGATCAATCCTCATACACTCTTCTTCTTGATTGGGATCTTGCAAACTCTTGAAGACATGAAACACTATATACTCTTCATGCACTCTTAGCATCAATTCTCCTTTCTCAACATCAATTAGTGCTCTGTCCGTAGCTAGGAAGGGTCTTCCTAGAATAATGGGAGTGTTATGATCTTCCTCCATGTCTAGAATGACGAAGTCAGCTGGGAGGAAAAATTTCTCCACCTTTACTAATACATTCTCCACAACACCAAGTGCTTGCTTGATGGATTTATCTGCCATTTGGAGGACTATCTGTGTGGACTTCAATTCATGAATTTGAAGCTTCTTCATCAAGGATAGAGGCATCAGATTGATGCTTGCACCAAGATTACAAAATCCTCTCTCAATTATCATGTTGCCTATGGTTCAAGGGATATGAAAGCTCCTTGGGTCTTTCCTCTTCCGTGGTAATTCTCTCTGGATGATGGCACTACACTCCCTGGACATCACAACCATTTGTCCTTCTTTCAGGGATCTTTTCTTTGTCAACAATTCCTTTCACAACTTAGCATATAGTGGCATCTGTTCAAGTGCTTCTGAATGGGATGTTGATGTGCAGTGTTTTAAATATCTCCAGGAATTTGGAGTATTTCTTTTCTTTGTTTTCTCCCTTGAACCTTTGAGGATATGGCAACATCGATTGGTATGCTTTCACTGCCTCCTTCTTGGTTGATTTGTCATTTTGTGTGGAAGTTTCTTGCTCCTGCTTCTGCTCTTTCCCTTCTTCTTTTGAGCTTTCTTTGTTATGCTCTTCCTGGGTGATTACTTCTTTCTCTACCTTCTTTCCACTTCTCAAAGTGATTTCTTTGCACTCCTCTAATTTTATGGCTTTTCCTGTGTCTCTTGGATTGTTTTCAGTATCACTAGGGAAGGAATTTGCTCTCTTCTCACCTATCTCTAAAATTTGTTTAGCAATTTGCCTCATTTTTCTTTCAAGGTTTTTGATTGAGGCCTCTTGGTTTTTGTTTGCCATGGCTTGATCTTGTCTGGCCATCTCTTGATTTTTCATAAGTTTCTCCATCATTATCTCTAGACTAGAGATTCTCTGAAAGTCTGCATTTGGTTGTGGTTGTGTGAAATGAGATGGTTGTTGTTGGAAGTTGTTTGCATTATTTACAGGGGTGGAGAAGTTATTCTGGTGGACTTATGAGTTGTTGTGGGTTTGATGATATGTGTTTTGTGGATTTTTGTATTGGTTAGTATGATTTTGGTTGCTTGTGTTGCGGAAATTGTTGGAATTGTGGTTCCTCTACCATGAATTTTGATTATCACCCCACCTTAAGTTAGGATGGTTCCTCCATGATGAATTGTAAGTATCACCATGGAAGTCATTTTGAGAAGAACTTGAGGTATTATGCATGTACTGAACTTGCTCTGGTTGTTGCTCATTGTTGCATTTCTCGAAAACTTCTTCACCTTGGCCCCATCCACTTGAAGGTTGACTTGCCGTGTTTACTGCAGCCACTTGAAGTCCATCTATTCTCTTTGTCATCATCTCCATTTGCTGTTGGATTTGTTAGTGCATCAATTTATTCTGTGCCAAGATAGTGTCCACACCCTCAAGCTCTAATATACCTTTTTTTAGAGCTGGTTGGCGTTGCCTTTGATGAGCATAAAAGTATTGATTGTTGGTCACAGTGTCTATGAGGTTCTGAGCTTCTTCAGCTGTCTTCATTAGCTGTAGTGAACCTCCTGCAGAGTAATCCAGGGCCTCCTTGGCTTCCTCCCGTGAACGCACGAGATCCCTCTCCCACGGCGATGAGCTTCCCTCCCGTTCCCGGGAAAGGCATCCTTTCGGAGGAACGGGAAGCGACAATGCGAGAATAATACAGGAGTTGTGCCATAGGGTGCAAAACCTTGAGAAGGAGCTGGCGACCAGGGAGTGCTACCAGCCCGGCCCGAGTCAACCTCGTTCCCAATCTCCTCAAAGGAGAGGGGAAACCCGAGGAAGAAGCCCCCGGAGGAACCATGCCAGACGTACACCGGGCTCCCGATACCCACTGACCCGCGCAGAGTCGGAGGGCCAAGGGAAAAGCAGGGAAATACTGAGGAGACGACAAGACTCCATAATCTACACTCGGCCCTTAGCGAGACATGCTGAGGAGGAAGACCGAGAAGAGAGCAGGGAGAGACCGAGAAGGCGGCAAAACCCCATAATCATGGGAGCAACCCCTTTTCACCACTCCATTCTCGAGGTTCGGCTGTCAAAACATTTTGACAAGCCAACGGACATGAGATACAATGGAACCCAGGACCCCCAGGAACATCTAACGGTCTTTAAAGCCAGGATGAACCTGGAGGGTGCGGGCAACAAGGTGAGATGTCGCGCTTTTCCCGTGACCCTGGCAGGACCGGCAATCCGATGGTTCAACACGCTCCCTCAAGGGTCCGCGACGACTTTCGCGGACATAACCCGTGGCTTTCTATCACAATTTACCACACGCATTGCCAAAGCCAAGAACCCGATCAACCTTCTAGGGGTGACCCAAAGAAACGGGAAACCGACCAGGAAGTATCTTGATAGGTTCAATGACGAATGCCTAGAGATTGACGGCCTGACCGACTCGGTGGCCAGCCTGTGTCTGACAAATGGGCTGTTGAATGAAGACTTCAGAAAACACCTTACTACCAAACCTGTGTGGACCATGTAGGAAATTCAGAATGTGGCGAGAGAATACATCAACGACAAGGAGGTCAGCCAAGTGGTGACGGCCAACAAACGTCAGCCCGCCCATCTTCCTACTCGCCAACCCGGAAATGGGGAAAGGCCCAAGGAGCACTCTAAGGATGGAGGGCCGACTAAACCCTTCAAACCGTTCTCCCGAGTAGAAAAATTCACGAACTATACCCCTCTGACGGCCCCGAGTAGGAATACCAACAGATAGCCAACAAAGGCATCTTGTCGAAGCCTCGCCAGCTCAAGGATAGAACTGGCGAAAACAAGAATCTCTACTGTGACTACCACAAAGGTTTCGGCCATAAAACCCAAGATTGCTTTGACTTGAAGGACGCTTTGGAACAGGCAATTCGTGAAGGCAAATCAGCGGAGTTCTCACAGTTCATAAGAGAACCCAGGAGGCGAGAGCACGACTGATCTGACAACGACAGAAGCTGTGTTGTGAAGCCAAGGAAAGAGCCCGAAGAAGACAACGATCGCGGCCTCACTATCGTGAATGTCGTAGTTGAAAGAGACATAGCACCGAGATCGAAGTTGGCAGCAAAGAAAGACGCCAAGATTCTGGCCATATCAACAACTAACCATGGACCCTCTCCCAGGAGAACCCCAACGATATCATTCGAACCAGAGGACCAATGGTTCCACAACATACCGGAGAACCCTCCCATGGTAATCATGGCAAGAGTGGGAACAGGTTTGGTCAAGCGAATTCTCGTTGACACTGGCGCCGACTCCAACATTATGTTTCGAAACATGTTTGATGCCTTGGGCCTCCGAGAAGCCGACTTAAAAACTTATCAGCATGGGGTGGTCGGCCTAGGAGATAATTTTATAAAATCTGACGGGATAGTCTCCCTCCTGGTCACCATAGGAGGAGGTCAAGGAAAGAGGTTGCTAATAACGGAGTTTGTCGTTCTGAGGGACTCTACGGCTTACAACCTTATCTTGGGAAGGAAAACAATCAATGAGTTCTGTGCGGTAATATGCACTAAGCTGCTGATCATGAAGTTTGTAGTCGACGATGGATCGGTGGGATCCCTTAGGGGAGACCTGGAAATGGCGGTCGAGTTTCCAAGTGTGTTCTTTAATACCAGCTCGACTCCAGGCTACCTTTACCAGTGATACTTTCTTCTCATGCAACCGTTTAACACTAGTGTCATCAATTCTCACCAGATTTACTGGAAGTGTTAGGTCTTCTCTCACTTGAATCGGATCCGGTTCTAGGACATGACTTGCGTCAGGAGTATACTTCCGAAGCTGTGACACATGAAACACATCGTGCAAATTCGAAAGATACGGCGGTAAGGCGATTCTATAAGCCACCGGCCCAATTCTTTCTAGGATCTCAAACGGTCCAATATAACGGGGATTCTGTTTCTTAGTCTTAATAGCTCTTCCCACTCTGGTGGTTGGTGTAACCTTCAGAAAGACATGCTCCCCTTCTTCAAACTCCAAAGGTTTTTGCCTTTGATCAGCATAGCTCTTCTGACGGCTTTTGGCTATAAGCATTCGGCTACAAATCTTCTTTATTTGCTCAGTAGTTTCAGCTATCATCTCAGGCCCTAATAAACTTCTTTCTCCAGTTTTATACCAACATAGCGGAGATTAATATTTCCTGCTATACAGAGCCTCATATGGAGCCATTCCGATGCTTGTATGGTAGATATTATTATAAGCAAACTCCACTAATGGCATATACCGGTCCCAGCTCGTCGGCTGGTCCAATACACAAGCTCTTAACATATCCTCCAAGGTCTGAATAGTTCTCTCTGATTGACCATCTGTTTGAGGGTGATACGCAGTACTCAAACTCAACTGAGTTCCAAATGCACACTGAAAAGCTGTCCAGAACCTTGATGTGAAACGAGGATCTCTGTCGGATATAATGGTAGAAGGCACGCCGTGTAACCTAATAATCTCTTTTATGTAAATTCGGGCCAATTCCTCCATTGTGCAACTTATTTGAATGGGGAGAAAGTGAGCTAATTTTGTTAGTCGATCCACAACTACCCAAATAGCGTCACAACCAGATCGGGTTCTAGGCAAACCTATCACAAAATCCATTGCGATACTCTCCCATTTCCATTGTCGAATTTCTAAAGGCTGAAGGGTTCCTGATGGTTTCTGATGCTCAATCTTAACTTTCTGACACGTTAAACATTTAGATACATGCAATGCTACATCATTCTTCATTCCTGGCTACCAGAACATCGCTTTCAGATCTTGGTACATTTTGGTACTTCCTGGATGAATTGAAAACCTGCTCTTATGAGCTTCCTTCAAGATACTCTGTCGTAGGTCTCTGATATCTGGCACAAGAATTCGGTTCTTGAACCTCCATAAACAAACCTTACCTTCTGACACTCTCCACTGCCTTTCCTGTTCAATTACTGGAAATACCTTACGTAATGCTTCACCATCTTGATGAGCCTTCAGAAGTTTTGATTTAAAATCACTTGAAATTTGCAACTGACTCAAACACAGAATCCCAGATTCTTCCCTAACTTCCAGGTTCAAACCTTGAAATTCCTTTAGTAACTCTTCTTCCCGTAGCATTATCTAAGCTGCATATAAAGATTTCCGACTTAAGGCGTCCGCCACAATATTTGCTTTTCCTGGATGGTAATTCAATTCAAAATCATAGTCCTTCAGAAGCTCCATCCACCTCCTCTGACATATATTTAACTCTTTCTATTCAAACAGGTACTTCAAACTCTTATGGTCTGAGAAAACATGAAACTTGTCACCACAAAGATAATGCCTCCAGATTTTCAGAGCAAACACAACAGCAGTAAGTTCTAAGTCGTAAGTCGGGTAGTTCATCTCATGTAGCCTTAATTTCCGTGAGGCATATGCCATAACATTTCGATGCTACATTAGAATGCATCCCAAATCATTTAATGATGCATCACAGTACACTTCAAACGGTTCACTCGGCTCAGGCAATACCAACATGGGTGTAGTGGTCAACCTTTGCTTCAATGCTTGAAAATTTTCTTCGCACTCCGGGGTCCAGATAAAAGGCGTATCCTTCCTAGTCAACTTAGTTAAAGGTAAGGCGAGCTATGAAAATCCCTTAATGAATCTTCGATAATACCCTGCCAAACCTAGGAAACTCTTGATCTCTGTCACTGAAATTGGTCACTCCCATTTCATCACTGCTTCTACCTTAGCAGGATCCATAGCTATTCCCTGTTTGCTCACTACCTGACCGAGAAACTTCACTTCACTCTTCTAGAACTCACATTTAGATAACTTAGCGTATAACTTCCTGTCTCTCAGAATTTGCAGCACACTTCGCAAGTGATCAGCATGCTCCTCCCCAGTCTTAGAGTAAACAAGAATATCATCAATGAAGACAATAACAAACTTGTCCAGGTACGGCCGAAAAATCATGTTCATATAATCCATGAATACTGTCGGAGCATTGGTTAATCCAAAAGACATCACCGTATACTCATAATTACCATAGCGCGTCCTGAAAGCGGTTTTCGGAATATCTTCATCTCTGACCCTTATCTATATTAAACCTAACATTACTTCAAACCGATCCACCCCTCTAAGTTAACTAAATATTACTCCGTCTTAACAACTAATAGCCTTCGACCAATCATCGACTTGGGCTTTACGATTATCAATGCGTGTCATATATTACGAATGAATGTCACATATTAATGATATGCAAGGAAGTTCGAAACTCAACTGCTAGTTTATAGTTACCTCGGGTCTGAGAATCGGATTCGGCTGCATCCCAGCATTTCCTGTATGGACAGTCTCAAGCCATATGCCCCGGCTTCCCGCACTTGTAGCATTCATCTAGCCCAGTCCTATGCGGCTCACCTGGAGCAGTCTCTCCATAGCCTTCCTGTAGCATCGCCCACTTCATGGAGTAATTTTCTGCGAATTGACTCTTCTTAACCAATTCAGTGAAATTCGTTAACCTTTGTGGATACACGTAGTTAAAGATGTCTCTCCTAAGTCCTTTCTCATACTGAGCAAACTTCCACTCCTCATAGTCGGTTGGATTTTCTTGACAAACTTTTGAGAGACAGCACAGGTTTTTGAATTCACGGATATAGTCAGCAACAGACATATTCTTTTGCTTTAGCTGCGTTAACTCCAACTCCTTTGCAGTGTGAAGTGCATGCAAGAAATATTACTGTAAAATTCCATTTTGAATATATTCCAAGGGATATCTGTTAACTCCATCTGCAAAGTATGATATAACTCCTGCCATCATTTATGAGCATCTCCCTCCAACATATAGGTCACTATTTCCACTGACTGTACTTCAGGAATGTGATGAGTGTACAAAAACCTCTCCACATCTCGAAACCACCGATCAGCCTTCAATGCATTGGCATTTCCATTAAACTGAGGTGGACCACTCTTGAGGAAATCAGTAAGGGTCATAGACCTGTAGTATTGACCTACATTGCTTGTACCAGCACCCGAGCTTCCATCTCAAGGTCCTTGCATCAGTTCGGTCCTAAGATTTTTCCTTTGGGCACCTTGCTCAGATCCACGAGACGACATCCCTATTCACACCAAACGATTGATATTAAGGTGATCAGTTTCAATATCTCAAGTTTAATGCTTTAAAGTCCTAAATGCATGCTCACGAACATGTATGCTACACATACCAGTCGTATATCCTAGGTAGCATATAGTCACGGGAGTGGATCCTCTCAATTGTAAAAAAAATTGAGAGGGTAAAGTGTGATCTTTAACCTTTCATTGCGTTCTCTCTCATATTTATTGTTGGTCTCACTTACAAAACTAATGGTGAGAGATCAGACTTTACTCTCTCAATTGTTAAAAAAATTGAGAGGATCCATTTCCTATAGTCACACACAGAGTATGCACAGAAGCATAGTCAGTCCATCTCTCAGGCTCTACAGGAACGAACTGCTCTGATACCATAATGTAACACCCTACCACACTGAGCTTTACCCTTAAGCCGTAAAACAGAGGTGGTGTAGTATTGTGACCTCTAAAATAAAATATGTACATATAATAGCAGAAAGATTATAATATACTAGGAGCCTTGAAGAATAGAGGAAGTAAAAATCACGAAATAAAAGCGCAATGCTCAAGAAACGAGTTATCTTGCATACTAAGAAAGCTATAGCTGTTAAGTATAAAGTAAACAAAAATAGGAACAGAGGGTCAAAGATACAAAGTAACAAGCTCCTAACTTAGCCCGCGAAGCCAAGGCTAGCCGGAGAATATTTACACATACATATATACATATCCAAAACCTAAATGTACATAAATAAAATCATGTCTCTCCATAAACCTCTAAGGGGATAAAAAAAAACAAGTTATGCGGAGAGAAAGCTAAGTACATATATATACATCACTGTATAACAAAATAACCCAGTAACCACTTTGCTTCAGAAGTTCAGATGCCTAACGAGATGCCTCTCGACCAGCATCTAAAAAATAACAACATAGTATGGAGTGAGAACCAGAGGTTCTCAGTATGGTAAAGGTGACATACACATAATGTATAAGGCCCTGGGAATGCCAAAGGCAATCCTAGAACGCCGACACTCAGATTATAGAACTTAAAGTATTAAACAGAAGCTATAAAAGGTGGTTTTCTAAGAGTATCTAAGCCTAACTTAACTTAATCTTAAATCTATGTCCCATACTGCCATTCCTCCAAACCTCCATTTCCGTCAGCATATCACAGACAAATAAACAGATAAAGGCAAGCACAAGAAGGTTACAAATATTGCAAGTAACAAATATACATTTAACATGGCAAGTACACTTAGGCACACCCAATTAATGCACAAACAAGTAATTCAAGTAGTATGCATATGATGCATGCCTGTGACTATCCCTCGACGTGCATCCCCAATAGTCTATGCATAGCTTTTTTCTCAAATAATCAATATTGCTCAATGGGGGTTAACATTCCCGGGAATTTATAAGTGCCCGGTCACCCTTACGTCGTAGGGTCAACAGAGTATCGAGTTCTCAACCTAGTACACGTGGTGGCAAGTCACGATACTTTACCCAGAAAATCTCGTATCTCAGATCATTTAATCATTCAATCCAAGTATCATACATGATCATTCATTTGATTATCAAGCCAAGTATCATACATGATCATCCGTAACATTTCATAATCAATTCATCACTTTTCAGATTTACTTCTCCTCCAAGTTATCCCTATTTCCTAATTTCATCTGATTATCAGGTTAAACACTATTATTAATGACTAAAGGAATGAAAATAGAGGTTTAGAAGTTTGAAAATATAGTTTAAAATGCTGAAAACCATGTTTGCTGAAATAGGGACCACGCGTGCGCGTGGGAGTGTGAAACTGTAGCTCGTGCGCGCGTCTCTTTGTCATGCGTACGCGTGGGTGAAAATTTCATGTCACGCGCACGTGTGGGTCACGCGTACGCGTGGACATGCTTGCTGGTTTTTCACGCGTACGCATGGGACCAATCGTGTACGCATCGTCATAATTCCACGTCATGCGTACGCGTGGACGTACATTCTTCAAAAAAATCAGATTCATAGCAAGCTACAGAATTGAAGAAAAAGTGAACAGTTTTGATTCCAAATCTTTCAACACCTATAACTTCTTTGATTTAAAATATTTTTCACCTGTTCTTCGAATGGCATAAACTTCATGAATCCAATTTTCATTTTAAAACAAGTTGAAAGCAAATTGAGGATCCGGAAGCCAAGTTATACCTCGCCGAAGTTCGGCCAAAAACCAACTTTGCAAATTCTTCAAAACCTCATTTTCATTCAAGATTGCCATTCCATACTTTACCAAAGCAATCAATACCAAAAACAATACTCAATAAAACTCTACATCATTTCATCAACCACCATTTAATAATATTACATAATTTCACATTTCAACAACTTCATCATACTTTCCTTCTAACATCCATATAGTAACAATCTCCACCACCTAAAGAAATTACCAAACCAAACCAAACCAAACATGTTCATCAATCAAATTATTAAATATTAAATATACACCTGCATTCCAACTTATCCTATGGTCATCTAGCCTAAGTTTTCACAGAACATTACATATTAAATGCAAGAAACCTAAACCATACCTTGGCTGATTTCTACGTAGCGACCAAAGCAATTTAATTAAAACCAAGATAGCCCCTCAAAAGCTCAATAAACTCTAGGCTTAGCTTCCTCCAAGTTTCAATATTCACAATTTCAAGCTCCAATTATTTATTCACAACCTAATACACATTTATAACACATATATACCCAATTTAATACTCAAAGCTCAAATTTAATGAAATTAAAATAGAATTATGGTATCCTCACCTTACCCAAGCTTCACATAAGTAAGAGTGAACGCTTTCCTCAAGCTAATTGATCCTAAAACATTAAAGAATAAAGAAATTCAATATCTCCACTAAATTTTCTAAAAATTGGGGAAGAAGTGGCTGAGAGCAGAAAAATGATTTACCTATGAAATTGTTCTAGTAGAAATATAGAGCTCGACGCGGTGGTCGCGTGGCCACAAATGGTGCGGCGATCGGAGCTCGGACGGAGAAGTTACGGCGAGTTGAAGGTTGCCGTAAGGGTTTTGACGTTCCTTTCTCTCCTTGGAGCTTTCAGCGTCGTTCAGCTGAAATGAGGAAGAGAAGGGCTTGGGTTCATTTAATGGTTGGTTTGGTTGGGCCCGGTTCAACCGGTTCTGCCCTTTCGGTCCAATCTTAGACCGATTTTTTAAAAATTAGTGTCAAAATTCTCGTTTCGATAAGCTCTATCCTAATTTGATATAAAATTCACATTTCTAATCTTCCTTATTAAAAACTAATTTATTGACTAATTATCTACTAATTTAACAGGGTTTACATTTCTAAACCCTAATTCCACCACTATAGGTTTCACTGCTGCCTCCTGTCACCACCATACTTCTACCATTCTGCAGCCACCATCAGAGATAAATTTTTTTTATAGTTTTTATTTTCTCAGTTTTTTTTTTGTTTATTTAAAATTTTATTAGGTATTTTATTAAATTATTAATTAATTTTTTTAATGAAGTGTGTGATTAGGGTTTGTTATATTAATTTAATGTAATTAAAAATTAAATAATGTTAGGTTAGGTTGCGTGTAATTTAGGAAATGCGCCTATAGATATAGTAGGTTTATGATGCAAAACCTCCAATTAGGTTTATAAGTTGCTGGAATTGTATAACCTTAAATAGATATACCATTTGTATAATTAATTTTTCTTTTCAATATTTTATTGTCTAGATAGTTTTAACTATGCAATTTACTTAGCCACCATGAAGTATCTTGTTTTTCATATCGAACCTTACGTAAGTTCATCTTTTCTAGATTTAGAGTATATGTTTATGGTGCTACTTTTTTTCATACTAGAGTAATTATTATTTTTCTTCTTTATTCTTAAACTTTGATGTGTCAACTTATTTGTGAACTTTTAATGAAAAATTATAGACAAATTATTATAGAAAATCGTAAAATTTTAAATTTTGTTAGTTTAAAAATGATTAAGTTTAAACATTTAAAATTATATATTAAATTTTTAAACAAATTTAAAAAAATAAAATTTAAGATTATTGTCGAATTTACTGGAGAATAAATTTGACGGTAACAAGCTCCAAAATTTCGCCAAATTAAGAGTTAATATCCACTGCTAAATCTAGCAGTAATTAGCGGGCAGACAAAAAAATCTATCCGTAAACAATTACCAACGAGATTTATACCGTCAGATTTATTCTGACGATAATTCTGATGGTAAATCTAATGGTACTCAATATTTTTCTTGTAGTGATTCTAAATTTTAAATTTTATATTTTAAATCCTAAATTTTAAATTATAAAATAATAAACTCTACTCTCTAAATTTTAAATTATAAATTATAAATTTTAAATTTTAAATTTAAATTTGAGTCATTAATATAAAATATAATAAATTAATTGTTCATATTTATTTAATTAATAAGGAGTGCAATACTTCTTACTTGATAAGGAGCATTTTAAGGTAAATCATACATTTATTACCTTCTTGTTTTTATTAGAAAAGAGTTTAAAATTAATCATTAATATCATTTACTTTATCTACACCGCCTAAATATTTATAATTAAACTATTGAAATATACAAATAAGTTGGAATTAAATAACTAATTAGATTATTAAAATAATAGAATCTGATGGATCAAATTGTTAAAATGTGAATTAGATTGAGATTTTAGAGCTTGTTTGGGTGAGCTTTTAAGAAAAGATCTTTTTTCGAGTTATCTTTTTTTAAAAGATCTTATAGAGAAGTAAAAGTAATTTTATGTTTGGATATCTCATGTAAGAAGGTCTTTTTATCTATCAATTATGTTTGGGTAAAACAATATAAAAGTACTTTTTGTCCATTTATTCCATGAAAAACATCTTTTTTTTAAGGAAAAAAGATCTTTTAAAAAAAGATGTAAATTACAGCTTCTCAAAAAAGATCTTTTTCTGATTTTACTAGTGCTTTTACTTTTACTACTAGAAATTTGCCAAACATGTTAAAAAATAAAAAAAGATCTTTTTTCATTGAAAAAAGATCTTTTTTTAACAAAATAATGGCGCCCAAACATGCACTTAAAGTAGTTAAACTAAGAAAATGGCCAAACTCGCGAGTTTTTGTAGGGCAAGACCGGCCACCAGCTTGTCTAGCGGAGTGTTTCATGAGTGTTATAAAAAATAATTTAATTTTGATGTATGATTAGTATAAAGTAATTTTATATGTATATTTAATTATGTAATATCATATCAGTAAAAATAACTATTTTTAATATTAACGGTGTAAATGATTATCTAAAAAATATATATGATTGTGCAAATGTATAAAATATTTACACTGTCAGGATATCAAAATTAACCTCTTAATATATATATATATATATATATATATATATATATATATATATATATATATATATATATATAACCAGAGACAGAGTTTAGTTAAGACAAAGGGAGTCATGACATCCCAAATTTTTTATAAAAAAATTAATAGTACTTCTTCAAAAAATAAAAAATAGTTCAGTTGGCTTTAAATACTTTACTATGATTTAAAGTACTCATATTCAATCTTCATCTCTTGCTTTTATTGCACCGAGTGGGTCTTTGTTGGCTTTCACAACACATCAAAATTAAAAGATAAAATCAAATCAAATAAAAAAATTATTTAACAAAAAAGGATAAGAATAAAAAAAGATCATCTAACAATCAAATTAAATAAAAAAAGTTATCTAACAAAAAAAGATCATCTAATAAAATAAAAGATAAAAATCATCGTTATAAAAAAAAGATCATCTAACAATCAAATCAAATAAAAATAGTTATCTAATAAAAAAAGATAAAAATAAAAAAAGATCATCTAACAAAATAAAAGATAAAAATCATCATTATAAAAACGTTGCTTTACTAGCAGCTTCTCTATTCGCATTTCAAAGCTCTCTATTCAACAAGCAATACTCCCTCTACCTTTAAGTTCAAATATAAAAAAATTAGGCATTTTTTATTTATTTAATTTAATATTATTTTATATTTCACTGTTTATTTAATTTAATTTTTTATATGATAAAAAATTAAAATATTGAATAAGTATTGATATTATTGTATTTGTATAAATTGATAAAAAAAATTTAATAAATATTATAATTTTTAATATTTATCCTTCTAACTTATTTTTTATATATTTTATAGGATATATATTCAAATTTTTATATAAAATAATCATGAAAAATAAAAAATTTGATGTATTTTTTAAGAAAAAAGCTAAAATTTATGTTAAATTTTTGGCTTCTAAAATTTTATTTTAAACTCCACCACTATATACAACATTTGAAAATTAAATATCTAAACATACTTCTTTTTTTAATTTTATTTATTTATTTTATTTATTTATTTTATATATATATTCTCCGTAAATTATGAGACACATTTTACATAATTTATTTTATTCTATACACTAATTTAAAAACGATATTCTAATAGACAATTTTATTAATATTGAGAATTTAAAAAATTATATTATAATTTAATTATTTTTTATTTGTGTCTGAGTAATAATTAACTTTTTACCTATTATTTTTATTAAATTAATTTTAATTAATTTTATGATTTTAGAAAAAAGTTAAATTGACTAATCCACATATCCTTTTTAGTTTAATAAATTAAATTTATTGAATTCTTTTTATCAGATACATTGGATAATCTTCACTTCTAAATATATATCACAATACAATAACAAATAAAATTCGAACTCACATTTTTTAAGTAAAAAAAAAAAAAAATTCTATTTTCGTTGACAAATTTATTGACTTTATGTTCAAACTAATTGCAACGGGCTTTTGGTTAGCTACCGCCTACTTTGATATCCATAATAAGGAAAGTATTTAACTTCTTATTTTTGCAATATTAAAATATGCCACGCAAATTATTATTTCGATTATAAAATCATTTTTAAATTTGTCGTGTTTTCAGTTTTTGAATTTAAACATATATTCCTCTTGCTTTATTACAAAGTTTTAAATATGAATGTTTTACCTAGGAATGTCCAAAAAATTCATATAGGAGATTACCTGCAACGAAAAAGCTAATGGGGCTCACAAAATTTTTATAAGGATAGAGACTCGTCCTGCGAATAAATGGAGACGGGTGGGAATTGAGGTACTCGTTTCATGGAGACCCGTAAAATTTTTACAAAAGAAAATTTATTTAAATGCTGATTAAAATTTTAAAACCGTCTTTTAAATTCATAATTTTTATTATTTTAGTTATTTAAATTCAAAATTTATTATATTGGTGTCTGAGATTTAGTTTTTGAATATTATATTAATCCCTAAATTTTTCTTATTGAATTAATGAACGATAATGCTAAGTTGGCTCTAAATTATTACGCTAAATACATAACTAAAGGACGGCATTTCATTTTGGCATTTGAATAAGGCAAAAACGAGAAGACGAATAAGAGTTTATGTGATGTGCAAACTGTTTATTTCCCCTCATTTTTCAAAACGACCTTGTTTTTACGTTGTTTAAGCGTCAAAACGAAAAGATGTCATTTAACAATGTGTCTAGCATAGAAAATCAAAGTTAACTTAGCATTCCATTCGTTGATTCAATGCCAAAAAGGGCTCAGGGACCAATATGGTGCTTGAAACTAAATTTCGGAGACCAGTATAGTGAATTTTGAATCTGAATGACTAAAATGGTATAATCCGTGAATCTCAAGGACCACTATGAGGATTTAGTCTTTAAATATCCTGATATATAGATTTTTTTTAAATAAATAAAATAAATATTTTATTTATTGAAATATGTAAATTATATCGTTTTTACCGAAATCCATCTTGTTACTTATCCTGTTTACTTTGTAAACGATTTCACTTTGAGCATATCTTGCTTACAGTGTAAACGAGATACGACACAACACGACTTGGACGTAACATGTTTATAAACATGTTGTGTAAGGTGCCTTATCTCGTTTGCAGTTTATCTCGTTTATACTGTAAACGAGATAAGACGTAGATGCACTTATATAAGGAACTCATTCACAACACCTTTCTGGTCCCTTTCCTCCCCCATTTCCTTCATTTTTCTCTTTTTCGGACGTTTCTCTTGATATTTGTGAGATACTCGGACTAGACACACAGAACGAAAACATCAACTACTTAAACGCTATTTGGCACATTGCGGGAGCGATTAACTTCGAAGTTAGTTTTGATTCTTTTTTTTTTTTAAGAGATTAGCATGTAATTATAGTTTGGGTATTTTTATAAACTTAGTGTTGTTATATATGTAGATTAGATTGTCATATTATTAGAATTTGTTCGGTTGTGTGGAATGTACAAATTACTGCATTAGTAAATGTTAATTAATTAATTTAATTGAAATTTTTAATTAATTTAATTGTAATTATTAGTTTTAATTTATTTTTCAAATGTTCATTTTATTTTTACTTGTATTTAAATAAAACATTATATTCTCAATTTTAATTTTCAATATGTTGTATTGATATTTGATAAATTAATTATTAATTAGATTTTTTATAATTAATTATTCTAAAATGTGAAATAATTATTTATTGTTAATTTTTATCTTTATACGTTGAAATAAAATTATTTACAATTGAAATAGATTTATTATTGAAATACATTCATCTTTTAATTAGTGTTCTGAAAATCGAATAGGACCCGTCGGTTCGACCGGATTAATCAAAACCGGTTTTTTAGTCAATTCGGTTGATGTATAGAATCGTTCTGTAAAAAAATGGTTAGAAAATCAGATGAACTGATGGTTAATCGGTGAACCAGCCCAGTATTTATGCACCCTGGTTTGTTTCTCTATCCATCAAACGGCACCGTTTGATTCATTAAAAAAGAAAAACAAACGCAGCACAATAGCCCCTCTCTTTCTTTCTCCACAAGCGGACCAAACCTAACCCTAAAAAGTAAAAACCCTATCAGAGCAGAGTAGCAGGTAGCCATCCTCACCACTATCGGCATTGTTGTTGCATCTCCTCCAGCTGCTGTCCCCACTGTTTAATCTCCTTTCCTCCGTCGCAACGTGTCTTGCTTCGCAACATGTCTCTGTCTCATTCTTCCTTCACTGCATGGCCCCTGTTTTGCTGGCCCATTGCTCAATCTCGGCTCCTCCATCGCAATGCATCTTGCGTCTCAACTCATGTGGCGTCGCATCTCGTCTTCCCCGTCTCATTCTTCTGTCGCACACATTCCCTATTCTGCCGCGCTCCAGCCCTCTTCCTTGAGTTAATTTCTTTGATTATTCTTGTTTTTCTGAGTTAATTTCTTTGATTGTTAATTGTTGTTAACAAGAAGAATTGTTGATTGTTATTTATGTTGAGTTAATTATTATTGAATTTTGTCAAATTTCGGAGTTAATTTTGTACTATTGTTCTGAATTTCTGATTTTGAGTTAGTTTTTGCAAGTTTTTAAGATATTATCATCTATTAGGGATTTTGTGAGCCTTTTAATGGTGTTATAATAAACCTTTCTTGATACTCTTGAGTGATACACAACAATTAAAATTGTTGCTTCTTAACTTTTTGAGCTTATGATTCACTGAAATTAAATTTTATTTGTGTTCCTTCTATTTCTGAAGCACAATAAATCTACATTTTAAGGCTCCAGCATCTTGACTTTGTAAACAACTATCATAGAATATTATGTGTTGCAAGTTAGCTTTTGCTCTTTCATATTACTTTATTGTTTATTTTGTTTTTTTATTGATTCTCAGTTGCTGGAATCTAATTCTAATTTGGAATTGCTGTTTTTTCTATTTTTGTGAATTTTTTTTATTTTGTTGATGATTATTTGATTATTAGAAGTTATTGTTGAAATTTTTAAATTTAAAATTTTCGTTACTAATGTGACAAGTGTTGTTCCTGATTATTTGATTAGAATTTAGAAATTAATTAAAATTTTTAATAATTAAATATGAATAAGTTATTATGTAAAATCGTAAAATTTTGAATTGTATTAGTTTAAAAAATATTAAATTTGAATACTTGAAATTGTATATTTAATTTTTAATAATTTTATTATATATTTAATTAAATCGGTTCAACTACGGTTCGATTCTGATTGGACCGTTAAACTAATAAACCAATCACTTGACCGGTTTGATAATCAATTCAGTTCTCACAACCTTGCTTTTAACAGAGGCCACACCTACTACTCCCTAGGTGAGTGAGCCACACTCTTGCACCCCCAGACGCCATTGTCCCTTACTTGAGGGAGGCTGGCATCAGCGACACGGTGCAACTCAAGGACTTTGTCTTTGACAACTTTCTAATTACTGCATTCGTGGAGTGGTGGCGTCTGAAGACCCACACTTCCCAACCTCTTTTCTCCCATGACCACCGAGTGCGCAGACAAAAAACATACTCCCCGAGTGCACAGCAGAATAGAATTTTCACACTCGAATACAACCAGCACAATGTCACTGTTCTTTATGTGATAGTTGGGATACACCGTCACAACAAAATAACCACTAATACTAGACATTCATACTAAATTTATCAAAGAAATGGATGAGAAGAATGATTGAGATATTTGTGGAGAATACCAACGATTTGCAGGTGATTGAATTTTGTCGTACTATATCTCATTTACAGTGAAAAATTTTAATTCAACATGTATCTTGTTTATACTGTAAACGATTTCACTTTGAGTATATCTTGTTTACAGTGTAAACTAGATACTTAGATCCCACTTTATTCTACTGTAAACGAGATATGCTCAAAGTGAAATTATCTACCGTATAAACGAGATAAGTAAAAAGATGGATTTTGGTAAAAACCCTACAAATTACATATTTCAATAAATAAAATAAATAAAAAAATCTCTTATATATATGTTGTGTAAGTAATCCTAATTCACATTATTTTAATTTATATGTTAAAAATTTTATGTGTATATTATTGTGTTAAATTTGTATTTGAATTGTGTTTGATTTGATATATTTGGTTGAATTGTATAGAATTTTATTATAGTTATGTTAATTTTTAAAAAAAAAATTAAAACTTAATAATATTCAATTATTCATGGATACCCACGGATATATACCTTCCTGCAAGAAAAAATAAACAGAGACCCGTAACAAAAATGAGATAGGAACGACGGAGAGTATTTTACTAATTTTTAATCTTATACTAATTTTTAATCCAACTTTCTATAGAGATTATTATTTTATTTCTCTATTTTCTCTTATAATAATAATTTTTATATATTTAATAAACATAAAAAAATTATTTGTTATGTTGATTCCATAAAATTATTTATTAAATAGTATAATGTCATTTAAGGGTCGTAGCCCGTAGGCACAAATATTAATTTTATAGCAGCAATTAAAGTTGTTGCATAATAAATGCAGATTTTACAACACAAAGATTGTCGTGAAAAAATAGTTGAGTCATCAATCCAAATAGTTGACAAACGCGAGTTATGATAACAACAAAAGTTTATAGCAAAGGCGATATATACCAACAATTGAAATTGTTAGCAAATGCAAGTTAAGTCAGTGACTAAAAAAATTACAGACACTAATAGTTTATGTCAACGAATGAAATTTTTGGCAAAGACTGGTTATACCAGCGATCAAAGTTGCAAGCGATGCTGAGTTATGCCAGGAATCGAAGTTGTTGGCAAAAAAACTTGGTATTACAGCAAAAATATTACTGACATAACATGATTTTTACTTGTGATGTAAGGAATTGCTGCAAAAAAAATTTCTCAACATGCATGTGTTATTAATTAAAATGTTGGGTATTGCTAACATGTAACTTAAGAACATATTTTAAAAATATTATAAAAAATATTTTACTAAAAATTAGTAAAAATATAAAATATTATATTTTTTTAATGTATTATTGAGTACATAAAAGATAAAAAAAATTATATTATTATATTTTTAAAATATATTTTTATTAGGGCACAAGATATATGGCTAATCCTAAAATTAGTTTTATAATAAATATTGTGTTGAGGAATTTATTTTAAAACATATTTATTCAATATATCAAGAATTGCCTAAATGTAATTTCATTCAACTGCATGTATGAAAACAAAAAAGAAAAAATTATTAAACAAGCTAAGTCATGACATTTGTTAAGGACATCTAAAAAAAACTCAATAAATTTGATTGTCCTAACCTGCACACTTTGAAGTTGCAGTGTGTTCTTCTGCTTACCTAACTCAAAATCTTAACATAGTATATTGGATTTCTAATTCTCCTAAAGGAAAAGTCTAGGGGTCAGCAACTTTTGTGGTTTTTGGCCAGCACTTAACCATCAAAACAAAAGTGAGTGATCTTCCACCATTAGATGTAATCTCACACCATTAAAAACACTATTGATGGCCAATTGATGGTTACAAAATACCAAAATTGCTGGCCCCCTAACATTCCTCACAAATATATGAATGAACGCATATACGATTTGTTTAGTTATTACCATCCATCAATATTCCGTAAGTTACCAAGATTCAAATCTCCATCATCATCATCATCATCATCATCATCATCATCAGGGAAGTTCTCATCATCATCAACTTTGTACCACTTTCGCACTGGCGAATATATTGGACAATTTTTAAGTATGCTAAGCAATTCATCGTCCATTTGTGGCATAGAATTATTCAATGCCTTCTTGTTATTGTTACAACCTCCATTATCATTCTTCTCTGTATACAATATAACACATAATCATGAATTATCAATCATAATAATCAAACTCGTGAATCATAAATAAGTTAGTTTAATTTCACCTGTTGAAATCAATTGATGAGAAGAGCTTTGAGTTGCAATAATGGTGGCTGTTTCTTCCTCTTTACTGGTTCAACTGGTGGCAATGGTGGCTCTTCAATAATTTTTCTCTTATCAGCTAATTCTTCTTCCTCCATAACAATAACAATGGTTGCATCCATCTTTGACTTTCCCTTGCGACAAAGAGCATTACCCTCCATCACCACATCATTCAATAAACCACTACTCTTACAATAAGGAGACACAGGGGTTAATGGCAATACAAAACTTGCATTATTATTGGTGCAAGAAAAAGAAAAAGAAGAAGAAGAAGAAGAATTTTGATTAGGTTGTTTTTTATTATGATTTGGTAGAGGATTGGCAGCAGAAATATTTGAAGGTAGTTCAACACTGAGATTATTTTTAAGGTAACATGAAGTTAAGACCGGATAAAATGGTGATGAAGAAAAGTGTTGTTCTTATTGAACTGTTATTTGTGGAGGATATTCTCTGAGGCGCTTCTTCATTCTTGTGTTTCAAAAGTTTTTGATGTCATTGTCTGATCTTCCAAGAACCTGAAAATGGAAAACATATATATATAATAACATTGTAAATGGAAAAGGCTCTTGCCTGGTTTCAATGATGGAAACAATAATGCAATCTAACTGCAGCTAGAATGGTATTTGATATTGCTTTTTGTATAGATATCAACCAAATTCTCGTCTAATCCTATCGAAAATCTCTTAGAATGAAGTTTTAGATTTAGATGTAATTTTGGAAGAACTTGGAGCATATTTGGAAAACTATCAAACACAACAACCACAATACATCATCACAGAAGAAAAAGAATCATCATCAAATTTCAAGTTTAAATTTCAATCACAACAGCAACAAGAAGAATCAACAGAACATGAAATCGCAACAGCATCAGCAAAAATTCAAGAAAAACAAGAGGTAGAGTCTATGAAAATCCAGATTTAACAAGCAAATCAGTAACAAATTTAATAACAATAGATCACAAATTCAATTTCATAAGATCTGTAATCAAACCTTTTTTTTAGTCAAAATTGCGTCTAACTCTATTAGTTGAAATTAGGGGTGTACATATAGTTCGATCCGATCTAAAGATTCGGCCCATGCCTAAAGCATTTTAGGACATGTTGGCCCAGACCCAAAGTGGCCTGGGTCTAATCCGAAAAAAGAGAATGAAACTTGGAAGGATACTTAAACTGAGACCGTGCCATAACTCGGGTCACCCGGACCCGGCCCGATGAACATACACTTCTCAAAATTAGGGCACGCATTCATGTAGCGCACAATGAAGATTGAAGGCATCCAGCAAGGCTGAGGCACAACTCTGAAGCCTGAACTATGTCTTCTCTCCTCAGCACGCAACCATTGAACCACGCCCCCTCGTCCCCTCACGCATGGCGGCGACAACGCCACCCTTTCCCTCTTAGCCCTCTCTGTCTCTCACCAGCTACCGACACCACTCACCAGTCTCAAAGTCACCTTGCCCCACGAAAAAGCTCCTCTGTTCGATTGCTTCTCGGCGACGACTAACGACGACTCTCAGCGAAGTACGATGGCGTTTCTCTACTGTCCCCAGTCGTCTTCTTCTTCTCTGCCACCATCAATCAGCCACTATAAGTCACCATTTCTGCTCTGCTCTCTTCTCTAGTCATCTTCTTCTCTTTTCTGACATCTGTTTTCTGACTAAAAATTTTGATTATTGGAACTTCTAATAAGAGGTGTTGATTATTGTTCTGATTTTTTATTATCAGTGATGGTAGTTTTTTTTTTTGGAAAAAATTAATTAGTAATAGTATTTTGGTGTTTTGATTCTTGTTCTGATTACCAGTTAATTAAATATTGCTGATTATTACTGAATCTGAAAAAATTAATTAGTTTTGATTCCTTTTATTTCTTTTTTTAGTTGAATGTAATGTATTGCTGATTATAATCTAAATTAGAACCTGAAAATAACTATTGTTGATTATTGCTGAATCTGAAAAAAAAATTAATTAGTTTTGACGAATCACCGATTTTTACTCGGTATAATTGTAAACCGAATATGTATACAAATTTAGATTCACTTAATTCATGTACACCCCTAATTAAAATGGTGATTATAAATCATTACCAAAAAAAATGCTTCAATGTTAGAAAAATATTTACATCAAACACTTTTTACATCCGCATAAAATGCATTATTACGAATTAATTATGTATTTAAATTATATTTTAATTAATAAAATAAAAAGAATACATGTTTGATTATTAAAAAATATTAATGTCAAAATGATATTTATTATGAAAAATGTAGACGTAGTACACTTGTCGATTTTATATATTAAAAAAATTGTATATATATAAAAAAAAAGTGACTTATGGAACAAGATGATTATTGCACCAAAAGACAATAGACGGACGGAAAAGAGTCGATAAACATGAATATAGACCCGAAACATGCATTTAGAATAAATAAATAAACAAATAAAATTTTTAATATATATCGCACTTTAAACTCTATATATATAGCTAAGCAATACCTTAGCTTGGTAGCCATTAGAGTCCATCTGTTTCCAATCTTAGCATGAAGATCATCGATGAGTTTCTCCTCTTCTTCAGAGAAAGGACCCTTCTTCAAGTCAGGCCTTAGATGGTTCGACCATCTAAAGGCTAAAGCCTACAACTTTTGCCACTTCTCCTCAACTCAGAATTCTTTCGAATTAAACTCCAATTACCTTCGCCACACTTCTTTACCTGCTCGATAATAAGTATGGCGTCCTCTCTCTGCGTCCAAGGCCTCTCTCTCAAATCATCTCTCCAAGACTCACCATCGTCATTGTTCTTGTTATTATTGGAGATCATTTTGACCATATGTATATATGGCTGCTGCTGCTTCTTAATTGCACCAATCTATATTTGTTTTGATACGAAACAAAGACATAAATGGGTATGTAAGGACTAAGAATTTGATCGATGAAACAAGAAAGAAATGAAGTTAGAGAAAGATGTGGGGTTTTGTTTTGTTTTGGTGTTTAGTGTTTTAGAGAGAGAGAAGAAAAGTGAGGTATGAGAGCTAACACTTCATAATACTTCCGAGTTATACGTACATTACATAGCAGCACCGGCACGAATTCAGAGACTTAAAAAAATAATTTTATTAATTTAATTTCTTTTTATAATCTATTTTTTTTTGTAATTTATATTTTTTTAAAGAGTTTAATTTTAATACATTAATTAATGATACAAAATATTTTACACACTCGTCTAATCACATCTAATTTTTTGTGTTATTATTTATATGGTCAATCTAATTACGTAATTATATGTACGTGTAAAATTATTTTATATTGATAAAGTAAATAATGTGCATGAAAATTAATTTTTTAAAAAACTAAAGTATTTATAAATATGTCCACAAAATTAAAGATATTTTATTAGTTACACGTATTTTTAGTTTTTTTAATAATATCTAATTATTTACTTAGTATTAATAAAATTATTTGAGAGACTAATTTATTAGTAAAAAATTTCTTTTAGAAATTGGCCTATTAATCAAATATATTTTTGGTGTAACAAGGGAAAAACACATATAAATAGAGGTTAATTTCTGTGACCAAAGAAGAAGAAAAATTAGGTTCCACACAAGAAAGGTTGGAATAAAAATGGGTGACATATATCTCAGATATTGTTTGGGTAAGTTTTTAAAAATATTTTTTTAAAAAATAAAATTAATTTTATATTTAAGTATTTTGTATAAAAAATTTTATTTATTAATTATAATTGAATATAATAATATAAAAATATTTTTTGTTTATTTATTATGTAAAAATTATTTTTTAAATAAAAAATTCTTTTTAAAAATAATATAAATTATAACTTTAAAAAAAATTATTTTTTTAATATTTTTATTTTTATTATTAAAAATTTATCAAACATACTAAAAAATATTTAAATTTTTTTTATATTTTTTCAATAACTTAATAACACTCATGTAAAGGCTTAATCTTATTATAATTTTAAGTTTTCTTAATCTTTTAATTTCATAATGCCTCGGTATAAGAAAAAGAAACAAAATTTAAACTTTTATTTTTGAGGTTGTAATAATTAAAAACAAACATGACGATGATGATCTTAAGAGGGAGTTACCTACATAATTTTTTTATGTCTATGTATGGTCTTATAGGCGCATTTATATATTTATAATTTTTATATATTCTCCAATTTAATTATTATACACACTGTTTTTACATTATTACAAATTATTATATATTGAGAATTTAATTTTAATGTGTTGATAATATAAATGAATCAAGTATTATTTTTTGGAAAAACTTTTAATTAAGATAACACTAAGATGAATGTAATATAGTGCATGATTGAACACTTGCGGTACTTAATTAATTTTTTGCACTGAAAATTGCATAATAATAATAATAATAATAATAATAATAATAATAATAATAATAATAATAATTTGATTCATATGTAGAATTTAATATTGCATAAATTAAAATTATTCAATACCCAATTAATAATATAATTCTATAAAATTATACGTATTTAATTTGGTAACATCTCATTAGAAAATTTTTTTTCATTATATATTTTAAAATCTAAATCCTAAATAGTATACTTTAAACTCTATATTTTACATTTTAAATTATATATCGTAAATCTTAAATTTCAAAATTTAAATCTCAGTCATTAATATAAAATATAATAAATAATAAATAAAAAAATTAAATTTAAATTAATTAAGGAGTAAGTACTCTTTACTTAATAAAATTTTTTTAAAATGAACCATGCATCTATCACTTTTTTTTTATTAGAAAAAAATATACTAATAATGTAAAATTAGTCATTAATATCATTTGCTTTATATGCGACCATTTGAATAATTGTATAGAAAAAAAATGATTAAACAATAGTATAAAATATTTGTAATTAAATAATTGAAATATACATGCATGTAAGTTGGAACTAAATAAGTAATAAGATCATCAAAACAATGAAATATGTTGGATTGAATTGCTAAAAGGTGGAATAAATTGAAATTTTAAATCTGTTGTTAACATAAAAAATTTGGCTAATTCACGAATTTTTCTAGAGTACAACTAACTAGTTTGTCTAGAAGATTTTTTTTTTGCAGTGTTATAAGGATATATACACACAAAATTTGAAAATTAAATATCTAAATACACTTCTTTCAATTTTTTTCATTTATTTATAAATTAAATCAAAATTCTATTTTATATTCTTTATAATAATTTAAAAATAAATATTTTGATAGCCAATTTTATTAACATTGAGAATTAAAAAATGACAAAATTTATGTTATAATTTAATTATTTTTTATTTATGTTTAAATAATAATTATATTTTAACTTATTATTTTTTATTAAATTAATTTTAATTAATTTTATGATTGTTTAAAAAAAAAGTTAGACTGATAGTCCCATGAAACTGCCAACAGACTATAAAATAAGATAAATTAATATTTTAAATTTATTTTATTTTAATAAATTGGACTTACTCAGTGTAATTTCAAATCGGTCTTAACAGATTTTTGATAGAATAGTGCGCAATTTACTGCCACTTTGATACCCATGATAAGTAAAGTCTTAAGAATTTAATTTGGATAAATAACCTAATTAAATTTTTTTAAAAAAATAATTTTAATAATAAATATTTATATTAAAAGTAATTTATAAATAAGTTATTTTATATTTAATTTTTTATTTTTAAAAATATTTATTTTAATAGAAATATAATAAAAAATTATTATGAGAAAAGTCATTTTTTAATTTTTTCATAAATATTTAAATATTTTCTTAAAACGTTACAATTTATTTTAAAAATTACACCAAACATTAATACTATACCTTTTCATAAATTAAAGACTAAAAAAAATTAGTTATGAACCTATCTAAACAGACCTTTAGTCTACTTCTTATTTTTGTAATATTAAGATATGCAACTTAAATTATTATTTCAATAATAAAATTATTTTGGGTTCTTTTTGTTATGGGTATTTTGTATTTGAACATATATTATCTCTTTCTTCATTAATGATGAAGTTTGAAAAATGATTGCTTTACATATCCATTAATGCCATGATATGAAATATGCATTTTTTGTTAAAGTATTATTTTTTTTCAAGAGTAGTAGATTATATTTTACAGATTTGCTACACATTTAAGTAATATTATTATTCAAGTCCAGTTAAATAGACTCAACACTAAAAAAATTATTCTCATTAAAAAGAGCGTAATTACACATGCAGACTTCATTCTTTTAACCAAGTCATTTACATTCACGCGTGAGACTTTACGTTATCGTCATCGTCGTTTTCTTCTTCTCTACGTTCATCCTCCTCCTTTTCCTTCTCCTTCTTCTTTTTTGCGTGTTTTCTTCTCATAGTCATTCTTTTGTTGCTACTGTTACTGCTGTTATTACAGTAGAAGGTGAGGAAAAAGATATTTGAATTATGCAAAACGAGTCCAAATACACCTTAATTCACTCAAAAATGAACTGCAATTACATAACAATTGCGACACAACTAACTAAGAAATGAATCGAAATTACATAATGATTTTGACACAATTTACTCAGAAAGAAAGAGACGCAGAGAACAATGGTAAAGAATCTGCATATTTGAGAAACAATGGATATTAATAATAACAGATTTCCAACATGAACTTAGAGATTTTTGCATATATATTTTGTAAATCCCGTTAAATTAGTAGATAATTAGTCAATAAATTAGTTTTTAATAAAGAAGATTACAAACGTGAATATTATATCAAATTAAGTTAGAGCTCATCGAAACGAGAATTTTGACACCAATTTCGAGAAAAACGGTCCAAGATTGGACCGAATGGGTCGAACCGATTAAACCGGGCCTAAACTGGGCCGTCGGTCCAACCGGACCAGCATATTAAATGAGCCCGAAAGCTCTTCTCTTCCTCATTTCATCTAAATACAGCGTGAAGCATCCAGGGAAGAGAAGAAGCATCGAAACCCTTACGGTGGTTTCCGATCCTCGTAACTTCTCCGTCCGAGTTTCGATCGCCGCACCGTTTGCGGCCACGCGACCACCGCGTCGAGCTCTATGTTTCTACCAGAACAATTTCATAGGTAACTCACTTTATTATTCTCAGCCTCTTCTTCCCCAATTTTTATTAAATTAAGTGGAGGTATTGAATTTCTTTACTCTTTGATGTTTCAGGAATCAATTAGCTTGAGGAAAACGTTCACTCTTACTTATGTGAAGCTTGGGTAAGGTGAGGATACTATAATTCCATTTTAATTTTACTAAATTTGAGCTTTGGATATTAAATTGGGTATATATGTGTTATGAATGTGTATTAGGTTGTGAATAAATAATTGGAGTTTGAAATTGTGGATATTGGAATTTGGAGGAAGCTAAACACTAGAGTTTTCTTGAGGTTTTGGGGCTGTGTTGGTTTTAATAAATTGCCTTGATCATTACGAGGAATCGACCAAGGTATGGTTTTGGTTTCTCATAGATAATATATAATGTTTTGGTGAAAACATAGGCTAGATGACCATACGATAGGTTGAAAATATGGGAATGTGTTAATGCTAGTAACCTTGATGGAAATATGGAATTATATTGCGAATGAGTTGATGAATGATGATTTTGTTGAGTTGGTTGTAGAAATTGTGTTAATTAATGTTGTTGATGGGAGTTGATGAATGATTATTGATGTTGAAAGATTGAGGATTGGTTGAGTTATCTATATATGTGTGTTTGTTGAGTAATGAATGAATTGAGAGTGGGAAATGATTTTGATATTGGAATTGGTTTGGTTTATTGGAAATAATTTGAAAAGGGTTTAAAAGGTGGTTTGGTTGCGACCTGAGTAGGGTGGCGAAGTCCGAATTTTAAGGGAGATGCTGTCAAAATTTTTATAAAAATTGTAGATTTAGTTTGAAATATTATTTAGACAAATATGGATAAAAGAATTATATTATTTGACTTTTATTTATAAAGAAAAGAAATGCATTATGTTTTGGAACTTGATTTATTAAGAAAAGTATTATATTTTGATTTTTACTTAGTTAAGAAGAGAATTATGTTTTGAGTATGAATTATTGATGAACGGAATGCGAGGTGTGATGATGATAATTATTGAATGAATTGAATGACGAAGAGGATGAATTTGATATGAAATTATTTTGTGGGGATCGTTGTTATTTACCGCCCACCAGATTTTAAAGAAAATTGTTTTGTGGGGATCGTGGTTATTTACAGCCAACGTGTGTGCTATTTTTCAATTGAAAACGTCTGTGGGGATCAAGGTGGTTTACCGCCCACCAGGTGAGGATCGTGGTACTATACTGCTCTCCAGTTTTCAAGAGGACGATGTCCGGGTTAGCTACCGGACATGTCGGGTTGGCTATATAACCGACATATGAGACTCATCAGCCATAGAGCAGACATACATCATTTGCATATGTGTGTTTTGTTTGATTGTGCATTAATTGGGCTTGCCTACGTGATTATTATGCTTACCTATTATATTTGCTATCTGCTATATCTGTATCCTATTTGTGTTTGCTTTGTCTGTATTGCTTGTCTGTGCACCAGAGTTTTGGAGGATTGGAGTAAGGCAGAAATTCGGGCTTCAGTTAGAAAGGAATTAGAAATAAGAACCTTAGATAACCTACCCTATTTATGGTTTTCCATTTATAAACTTTAATATTTAAATCTGAGTGTCGGAGTTCTAGGATCGCCTCTGGCTTTCCCGGACCTTATATATTATGTATGTGGGAACCATTACCATGCTGATAACCTCCGGTTCTCATTCCATATCTATGTTGTTGTTTTCAGATACAGGTCGAGGTGTGCCTCAGTGAGCATCTGGAGATTTCTCTGGCAAGCGAAGTTGGCAAGTTATATTTTGGGGTTGTCTGTTATGTATTTTCTGTTCATAGATTCTCCTGTGTGTGTGTGTGTGTGTATAAATGATGTTTAATCCTCTTAGAGGCTTTTTGGAGAACTAGGTGTTTTCTTTATGCATGTTGGGTTATCTTGGGATATATACTTATGTTTGTATATGTATGTATACTTCGGCCAGCCTTAGCTTCGCAGGTTGCATCCGGAGCTTGATATTCTGTATTTTGGTACTCAACTCTTTGTATATACTCATGTCTTACCTTTATCTTTTCTCCAGTTTTACATTTACGAGAGTAATGCATTTTTCTTTTCGTGGTTTTTGCTTAAACCTTTCTTCAAGGCTCTTCGAATATTATAATCCTTCAATTATATTATGTATGTATATTTTATTCTTAGAGGTCGTAAAACCTCATCACCTCTGTTTTACGACTTAAGCGTAAAGCTCTATGTGGTAGGGTGTTACATTATGGTATCAGAGCAGTTCGTTCCTGTAGAGCCTGAGGGTCAGACTGACTATGCTTCTGGGCATACTCTGGGTGTCGCACATGCCAAACTAGGTTAACTAACTGATAAATGTGGCATGAATATTCATGAGCATGCATTTGGGACTTTGAAGTACTAGACTTGCGATATTGAGACTGATCACCTTGATATCACTTGTTTGGTGTAAACAGGAATCAGATGGCAACTCGTGAACGCGGTCGCGGGCGAGGCAGAGGTAGAATAGTTACTGCGGACCTTGAAACAACGGGAAACGACCCTGTGAACTTTATGGCTGCCCTGGAAAACATGGCTGCGGCTATGCAGGTGATAGCCGAAATGCTAGGGAATCAAGCTGGAAATAGGAACGGCGCTAATGGGGATAATAGGCCAATGACGGTTGCAACTTTTCTGAAGATACATCCACCAATATTTGGAGGAACCACGAACCCCACCGAGGCCGACAACTGGTTTCAAGCAATCGAGCGGGCTTTACAAGCACAACAAGTCCCTGGAGATCAACGTGTTGAGTTTGCAACTTATCAGTTAGCGGGTGAAGCCCAGTATTGGTGGCAAGGGACGCGACACCTTCTGCATCATGGTGATGCTGCTATACCTTGGGGTGCATTCTGAACTGAGTTTTACAAGAAATACTTTCCTAACTCGGTCAGAACGGGTAAAGAGCTTGAACTGCTGAGTTGAAACAGGGTCAGATGTCAGTCGCTGAATATACAAATAAGTTTGAGGAATTGTGCCGATTCTCTAGGATTTGTCAGGGAGCTCCAGGAGACTTTGAGGAGTGGAAGTGCATCAAATACGAAGGAGGACTTCGGAGTGATATATTGATTTCTGTAGGCCCAATGAAAATCAGAGTTTTCTCAGACTTGGTAAACAAGAGCAGGGTCGCAGAAGAATGTTTAAACAAGGCTGCTGTGGCAGGGGGGTGAAAGATGGGAGTTCTGCCGAAGGGACTACAACCAGAATTTCGCACCAAGGAGCCAAGAGTTCAAGAGGAGTGGCAGTCATCAGGGGAGTGATAAAGGGAAGCAAGTGACGCCTCATTCATAAGATGTGAGGTGCTAAAGGTGCAAAAGTTTTCATCCAAATAGGCCATGCCGAAAGGGTTTAGGTCTGTGTTATAGGTGCGGGGCGCCATGTCATATCTCTAGAGATTGCTCCTGCAGAAAGGCTCAGGACGCTGATTAATTGTGACTACAAGGTGGAGGTAATCCTGAAAAATGTTAATAGAATTCTAATTGCATTATATGATATTGGGAATGCCGCATTTAGACATAGTGTATGACGGAGGTGAGGATTTAGAGCTGAAAGTGTTAAGACTTATTTGTGACTCGAGTGTGTATATACCAGCTTCTCAACTTATAATACTTAGACTCGAGGTTCCTTCTTGCTTACAGCTGATAGACTTGGACTGGTTATCAACGTATTGCGTGTTGCTGGATTGCTTTGAATATACAATTCGATTTATATCCGAAGAGTCTGAAAAAGTTGATGGTCGTGAGGGGTAGTATTTGAATTCTGTGACGGTGAGCTATAATGGAGAAAGATTGATTGGGCGATAGACTTAGTAACCATGGACCTTCGTGACTCGATCGATTATTTTTTCCCTTATAACTTGCTCGAGGTTTTGTTTCGGATTCTTTATTTGCAAAAGATTTAATTATCTCCCCAATTCTATTTCTTACTCGCACATAATTGTGCATGAATTTTGTACTCTCCGAGACGAGCCTAATTTTGTTTTGATACAACCAAGCGATTCTTGAATCCTTGAAAACTAGCAGTCGAATTTTTTTCCTTTGTGAACTTATGTTTCTTCAAAAATCGACGGAGACTTACTTAATTCACTATGCCTTGCTTCTTTCTAAACAGAGTGTTTGATTTGGCTTTCCTCCGTGAGATACATCTTAATTCTTATCCTGTGTATTTCGTAAAATTTTCTACAACTTTATTTAATCAAAACACCAAACATCCTTCTGATTTCTTGTGAACACCGTTTAGGTTGTTCGTTCATCCTTTGAGCTTAGAATCTTTTCAGAAATCAACTCGAATCAGATATGCAGAAAGACTACCCACATCTCTTTTCAGGTAACCGAATTCAAATTTTGAGGGCAAAATTCTTTGTTAGGTGGGTAGGATGTAAACTCCGTTAAATTAGTAAATAATTAATCAATAAATTAGTTTTTAATAAAGAAGATTAGAAATGTAAATATTATATTAAATTAGGATAGAGCTCATCGAAACGAAAATTTTGACACCAATTCCGAGAAAAACGGTCCAAGATTGGACCGAATGGGCCGAACCGGTTGAACCGAGCCCAAACCGGGCCGTCAGTCCAACTGGACTAGCATATTAAATGAGCCCAAAAGCTCTTCTCTTCCTCATTTCATCTGAATGCAGCGTGAAGCATCCAGGGAAGAGAAGAAGCACCAAAACCCTTATGGTGGTTTCCGATCCCCGTAACTTCTCCGTCTGAGCTCCGATCGCCGCACCGTTTGTAGCCACGCGACCATCGCATCGAGCTCTACGTTTCTACCAGAAAAATTTCATAGGTAACTCACTTTATTGTTCTCAGCCTCTTCTTCCCCAATTTTCATTAAATTAAGTAGAGGTATTGAATTCCTTTGCTCTTTGATGTCTTAGGATCCAATTAGCTTGAGGAAAACATTCACTCTTGCTTATATGAAGCTTGGGTAATGTGAGAATACCATAATTTCATTTTAATTTTACTAAATTTGAGCTTTGGATATTAAATTAGGTATATATGTGTTATGAATGTGTATTAGGTTGTGAATAAATAATTGGAGCTTGAAATTGTGGATATTGGAACTTGGAGGAAGCTAAACACTAGAGTTTTGTTGAGGTTTTAGGGCTGTGTTGGTTTTAATAAATTGCCTTGATCATTACGAGGAATCGGCCAAGGTATGGTTTTGGTTTCTCATAGATGATATATAATATTTTGGTGAAAACATAGGCTAGATGACCATAGGATAGGTTGAAAATGTGGGAATGTGTTAATGCTAGTAACCTTGATGGAAATGTGGAATTATATTGCGAATGAGTTGATGAATGATGATTTTGATGAGTTGGTTGTAGGAATTGTGTTAATTAATGTTGTTGATTGGAGTTTGTGAATGATTATTGATGTTGAAAGATTGAGAATTGGTTGAGTTATCTATATATGTGTGTTTGTTGAGTAATGAATGAATTGAGAGTGGGAAATGATTTTGATATTGGAATTGGTTTGGTTTATTGGAAATAATTTTAAAAGGGTTTAAAAGGTGGTTTGGTTGAGACCCGAGAAGGGTGGCAAAGTCCGAATTTTAAGGGAGGTGTTGTCAAAATTTTTATAAAAATTGGAGATTTAGTTTGAAGCATTATTTAGACAAATATGGATAAAAGAATTATATTATTTGACTTTTATTTATAAAGAAAAGAAATGCATTATGTTTTGGAACTTGATTTATTAAGAAAAGTATTATATTTTGAGTTTTACTTAGTTAAGAAGAGAATTATGTTTTGAGTATGAATTATTGATGAACGGAATGTGAGGTGTGATGATGATAATTGTTGAATGAATTGAATGATGAAGAGGATGAATTTGATATGAAATTATTTTGTGGGGATCATGGTTATTTACTGCCCACCAGATTTTAAAGAAAATTATTTTGTGGGGATCGTGGTTATTTACCGCCTGCGTGTGTGCTGTTTTCCAATTGAAAACGTCTGTGGGGATCGAGGTGGTTTACCGCCCACCAGGTGAGGATCGTGGTACTGTACTGCTCTCCAGTTTTCAAGAGGACGATGTCCGGGTTAGCTATTGGACATGTCGGGTTGGCTATATAACCGACAGATGAGACTCAACAGCCATAGAGCAGACATACATCATTTGCATATGTGTGTTTTGTTTGATTGTGCATTAATTGGGCTTGCCTACGTGATTATTATGCTTACCTGTTATATTTGCTATCTGTTGTATCTGTATCCTACTTGTGTTTGGTTTGTCTGTATTGCTTGTCTGTGCACCAGAGTTTTGGAGGATTGGAGGAAGGCAGAAATTAGGGCTTAAGTTAGAAAGGAATTAGAAATAAGAACCTTAGATAACCTACCCTATTTATGGTTTTCCATTTATAAACTTTAAGATTTAAATCTGAGTGTCGGAGTTCTAGGATCGCCTCTGGCTTTCCCGGAATCTTATATATTATGTATGTGGGAACCATTACCATGCTGAGAACCTCCGATTCTCATTCCATATCTATGTTGTTGTTTTCAAATACAGGTCGAGGTGTGCCTCGGTGGGCATCTGGAAATTTCTCTAGTAAGCGAAGTTGGCAAGTTATATTTTGGGGTTGTCTGTTATGTATTTTCTGTTCATAGATTCTCCTATGTGTGGGTGTGTGTGTGTATATATATATATATATATATATATATATATAAATATAAATGATGTTTAATCCTCTTAGAGGCTTTTTGGAGAACTAGGTGTTTTCTTTATGCATGTTGGGTTATCTTGGGATATATACTTATGTTTGTATATGTATTTATACTCCGGCCATCCTTAGCTTCACAGGTTGCATCCGGAGCTTGATATTCTATATTTTTGGTACTCAACTCTTTGTATATACTCACCTCTTACCTTTATCTTTTCTCCAGTTTTACGTTTATGAGAGTAATGCGCTTTTCTTTTCGTGGTTTTTGCTTAAACCTTTCTTCAAGGCTCTTCGAATATTATAATCCTTCAATTATATTATGTATGTATATTTTATTCTTAGAGGTTGTAATACCTCACCACCTCTGTTTTACAACTTAAGCGTAAAGCTCTATGTGGTAGTGTGTTACAGATTTCAAGTTCAACTGAGAAGAATTTAACTACAACAGAGATAAGGATTTTAAAAAAAATGCCTTTTAAAGAAAATGAATATATTCATGGTATCTTATATTAAATTCATAATTCATTATTTCTTGTTATTTTTTTTCTATTTAATTTTACTGATTTTCCAAGGCATTGTCCAAGTGCTAAACTCAAATTTAACACATAAACTTAGAAATTGTGTTAAATTTGAGTAAATCAAGAAAAATTTTTAGAAAATAAAATAAGAAAGAGAAGATAAAGAAGAAAAAAGATGAAAAAGAAGAAGAAGCAATAGAAGATGAGGAGAAAGAGCTTTGAATTGTGCAGGATAACAAGTCCAAATGCACCTTAATTCACTCAGAAATGAACCGAAATTATATAATGATTGCGACACAATCAACTCACAATTAACTCATAAATGAACCGAAATGACATACCAATTGTGACATAATTAACTCAGAAATGAACCGAAATTTACCATAATAATTGCAACATATAAACTCAGTTCGAAAACAAGCACACAAACAAGACTAAATTATGAACAAAAACACATCCAAAATCAATTTTGGATCAGACAACGTCATTAATATGTTTTTTATCTTTTTTGTTTGATATTTTCTTCTCTTTTTCTTAGTTTTATTCCTCTTAAGAGAGTAAATCAAAAATAATTTTGAGAAAATGAAATAAGAAGGTGAAGGAAAAGATGAAAAGAAGAAGAAGAAGCCGTAAAAGATGAGGAGAAAGAAGAGAAAGAATTTTGAATTGTGCAAGACAACGAGTCCAAATGCACCTTAATTCACTCAGAAATGAACCGAAATTATATAATGATTGCAAAACGATTAACTCAGAAATGAAGCGAAATTACATAATGGATTGCGGCACAAGTAACTTAGAAATGAACCGAAATTACATAACAATTGCGACATAATTAATTCAGTTAAAAAATAATCACACAAACAAGACTAAATCATGAACAAAAATACATCGAAAATCAATTTTGGATCAAACAACATCATCAACATGGCAAAAATTCAACAATAACGATGATAATGATAATGACGATATGTATAAGAAGCAGATGATAATAACGATAACGATGATGATGATCATGATAATGATGATGAAGGAGAAGAAAAAGAAACGAGAAGAAGAAATTCAAATGAGAAAAGAAGGAGGATGAGGTCGTTGTGTTGTTGGTGATAACGATAATGAAAGAAAAAAGCGGGAAAAAGAAGTGCGTGACTCTAAATCAGTTGAATGAATTTGGATGTTAAAATTGCTTAGATGTGGAGAATAATTCTATATTTTATTAATTAATAAAAAATAAAATACAAAGATATTCAAAAATAAGATCTCATAATAAAAGACAGGGATCTCCCAAAAATAATACACTAATAGTATTCATCTAATGGTACATGGTTAAACTAAAAAGAATTTAGAAGAAGAAAGAAAATAAGTTGAATTGAACAAAACTAAGAGTATGTGTGCTTCAAGGATTACTTTTTATTACCAAGAATATCATTCCTAGGAATATAATGCCTAGAAATGAGATTACTTGGTATATAAAATTTCTATGTTTGGTTATAAAATTTAATGTTTTGGAATATTATGTAATAATCTTAGGAACGAATAATTTTTTGTTTGGTTCGATCTAAGTTTCTTGGTAATATTATGTAATGTGTCAAAATTATCCTTAATCATTCAAATTAAAAGATTAATGATTAAACTTAATAAACACATAAAAAAAATTTACCTATAAATATATTTTCAATTAAAAGGTTAATATTATTATTTTTGGACAAAAAATATTTTTATTTCCAAAAATATCCCTATACCAAATATTTTCAAACATTTTGAATTTATAAAATATCTCTAATAATAAATTTATTAAAGATGTTTAATTAAAGTTATTATTGATTTTAATTTTTTTAAATTTACTAAAATACCCCTAATATTAAATATCTTTAATTCAAATTAACATTATCACAATTAAAGTTAGCACAAAATACTTACCTAAACCATAATTCATAATTCGCCTCATAATCCATAGTTGAATTTGTATTAAACAAATCTCAAAAATTCTAAACAACATGTATTAAAAAGTTTCACTATTATCCAAATCAAAGTTATAAAAAAATCTCAAAAGTAAAAAATTACTAGCACTAATAAGCATACATGCACAACTCTTGTACAAGAATACAAACACATCAACAAATTAAAATCAATGTTATGATAGACAGCCTCACACATAAAACAATTATCACAATTATTGAGCATGATGTCTTCTCCTCCATTGGTTTCACATTTCTTATGCAAGTTGATCCCTCCATCTATTCCAAGCATATTTTGATCTACTATCTCATCAATAGGATCAACAACTATCACTCTTCTAATATAATTATGCAAAAGGCAACATGCAGTTATAACTCTTCCTGGAGTCTTAATAGGATAAAATGGTATTCCCCTTAAAATTTTTCATCTTGCTTTCAACAATACTCCAAATGCCCTTTCAATGATATTTCTAACTTGTGAGTGTTTCATATTAAAAAGCTCTTGGGCTGTACTGGGTTGATTATGTGGATTAAACTCACTCAAATGATATTTTTGTCCTTTATAAGGTGGCAAAAATCCTTCACAATTCATATATCCAGCATCACATAAGTAGTAATGACCTAGTGTGACATATAAAATTGAACAAAATTAATAAAAGATCAAATGGTTACTTTGATAACATACTAAAGTCTCAATAAAATACCTTAGGGAACACTAAATCCATTACGAAATAATGCATCTCGCAATACCGCTAGAATCCGCAGCTGAACCCTCCCAATCCACCAGTACATAGATAAATTGCATATCGGGAGCAACCACTCCAAGCACATTAATTGTTATGTCATCTATTCTGTTTCGATATCTAGGCTTATCAGCCTCAAGGACATTGACCTTGATATGGATACCATATAAGCCTCCTAGGCAATTCTAAAATAAAAAAAAAGGGATCAATTAACTCAATTAATCCTAAAACACACCAAGCATATTAGGTTTAATAGCATTAGCAAAATAAATTACCTTGAACATTTCAAAATTAAATATCTAAACATACCTCTTTTTTCCATTTTATTTTTTTGTTATTTTATTTATTTATTTTATACATATATGCTCCAAATTATGAGACACATTTTACATAATTTATTTTATTGTTTACACTAATTTAAAAACGATATTTTAATAGACAATTTTATTAATATTGAGAATTTAAAAAATTATATTATAGTTTAATTATTTTTTATTTATGCCTGAGTAATAATTAAATTTTTACTTATTATTTTTATTAAATTAATTTTAATTATTTTTATGATTTTAGATAAAAAGTTAGATTGATTAATCCACGCATCTTTTTTAGTTTAATAAATTAAATTTATTAACTTTTTTTTGTTAAATACATTGAATAATCTCCAATTTTAAATACTACAATATAATAATAAATAAAATTCCAACTCATATTTTTTAGATTAAAAAAATTAATTTCATTTAAATTATAATTCATTGGTAAATTTATTGACTTTTTGTTGTTGTTCAAATTAATTTCAACGGGCTTTTGGTTAGACCACATAGGAGGAAGCAGGAGCTACCGCCTACTTTGATATCCATAATAAGCAAAGTATTTAATTTCTTATTTTTGCAATATTAAAATATGCCACGCAAATTATTATTTCGATTATAAAATCATTTTTAAATTTGTCGTGTTTTCAGTTTTTGAATTTAAACATATATTCCTCTTGCTTTATTAATGACAAAGTTTTAAATATGAATGTTTTACCTAGGAGTGTCCAAAGACTTCATATAGGAGATTACCTATAACGAAAAAGCTAATGGAACTCGCAAAATTTTTATAAGGATAGAGACTCGTCCCGCGAATAAATAGAGACGGATGGGGATTGAGGTATTCGTCTTATAGAAATTTGTAAAATTTCTACAAAAAAAAAAATTTACTTAAATACTGATTAAATTTCTAAAGCAATTCCTTAAATTCACAATTTTTATCATTTCAATCATTTAAATTCAAAATTTATTATATTGGTCTCTGAGATCTAGTTTTTAGGTACTGTATTAGCTCCTGAATCCTTTTTAGCACTGAATTAATGAATGAAGTAGTGTTAAACTAGTTCTAAATTATCACACTAAATACAGCACTAAACGATGGCATTTTATTTTGGCATTTAAATAAGGCAAAAATGAAAAGACGAATAAGAGTTTATATGATGTGCAAACTGTTTTTTTCCCCTCATTCTCCAAAACGACTTTGTTTTTGCGTTGTTTAAGCGTCAAAACAAAAAGACGTCATTTAACCATGTGTCTAGCGTGGAAAATTAAAGTTAACTCAGCATTCCATTCGTTGATTTAATGCCAAAAAGGGCTCAGGGACCAATATAGTGCTTGGAACTAAATTTCGGAGACCAGTATAGTGATTTTGAATCTGAATGACCAAAATGGTATAATCTGTGAATTTCAAGGACCATTATGAGGATTTAGTCTTTAAATATCCTTATATATAGGATTTTTTTAAATAAATAAAATAAATATTTTATTTATTGAAATATGTGAATTATATCGTTTTTACCGAAATTCATCTTTTTACTTATCCTGTTTACTCTGTAAACGATTTCACTTTGAACATATCTTATTTACAGTGTAAACGAGATATGACACAACACGACTTGGACGTATCATGTTTATAAACATGTTGTGTAAGGTGCCTTATCTCGTTTTTTCTGTAAACGAGATAAGGCATAGATGCACTTATATGAGGAACTCATTCACAACACCTTTCTGGTCCCTTTCCTCCCCCATTTCCTTCATTTTTCTCTTTCTCGGACCTTTCTCTTGATGATATTTGTGAGATACTCGGACTAGACACACGGAACGGAGACTTCAACCGCCTGAACGCTATTTGGCACATTGCGGGAGCGATTGATTTCGAAGTTAGTTTTGATCCTTTTTCTCTTTTAAGAGATTGAGCATGTAATTATAGTTTGGGTATTTTTATAAACTTAATGTTGTTATATATGTAGATTAGATTGTCATGTTATTAGAACTTGTTCAATTGTGTGGAATGTACAAATTACTGAATTAGTAAATATTAATTAATTAATTTAATTGAAATTCTTAATCAATTTAATTGTAATTATTAGTTTTAATTTATTTTTTAAATGTTTATTCTATTTTTACATGTATTTAAATAAAACATTATATTCTCGATTTTAATTTTCAATATGTTGTATTGATATTTGATAAATTAATTATTAATTAGATTTTTTTATTAATTATTCTAAAATGTGAAATAATTATTTATTGTTAATTTTTTTATATGTTGAAGTAAAATTATTTACAATTGAAATAGATTTATTATTGAAATACATTCGTCTTTTAATCAGTGTTCTGAAAATCGAATAGGACCCGTCGGTTTGACCGGATTAATCAAAAACCGGTTTTTTAGTCAATTCAGTTGATGTATAGAATCGTTCTGCAAAAAAATGGTTAGAAAATCAGATGAACTGATGGTTAACCAATGAATCAGTCCGGTATTTATGCACCCTAGTTTGTTTCTCTATCCATCAAACGACACTGTTTGATTCATTAAAAAAGAAAAACAAGCACAACACAATAGCCCCTCTCTTTCTTTCTCCACAAGCGAACCAAACCCATCCCTAAAAAGTAAAAGCCCTATCAGAGCAGAGTAGCAGCTAGCCATTCTCACCACTATCGGCATTGTTGTCACATCTCCTCCAGCTGTTGTCCCCACTGTTTAATCTCCTTTCCTCCGTCGCAACGTGTCTTGCTTCGCAACATGTCTCTGTCTCATTCCTCCTTCACTGCATGGCCCATGTTTTGCCGGCCCACTGCTCAATCTCGGCTCCTCCATTGCAATGTGTCTTGCGTCTCAACTTATGTGGCATCGCAACCCGTGTTCCCCGTCTCATTCTTCTGTCGCACACATTCCCTATTCTGCCACGCTCCAGCCCTCTTCCTTGAGTTAATTTCTTTTATTATTCTTGTTTTTCTGAGTTAATTTCTTTGATTGTTAATTGTTGTTAACAAGAAGAATTATTGATTGTTATTTATGTTGAGTTAATTATTATTGAATTTCGTTAAATTTCGGAGTTAATTTTGTACTATTGTTCTGAATTTCTGATTTTGAGTTAGTTTTTGCAAATTTTTTTGATATTATCATCTATTAGGGATATTGTGAGCCTTTTAATGGTGTTATAATAAACCTTTCTTGATACTCTTGAGTGATACAAAACAATTGAAATTGTTGCTTCTTAACTTTTTGAACTTGTGATTCACTGAGATTAAATTTTATTTGTCTTCCTTCTTTTTCTAAAGCACAATAAATCTGCATTTTAAGGCTCCAGCATCTTGACTTTGTAAACAACGATCATAGAATATTATGTGTTGCAAGTTAGTTTTTGCTCTTTCATATTATTTTATTGTTTATTTTGTTATTTTTACTAATTCTCAATCAGTCAGTTGCTGGAATCTGATTCTAATTTGGAGTTGCTCTTTTTTCTATTTTTGTGAATTTTTATTTATTTTATTAATGATTATTTGATTATTAGAAGTCATTGTTGAAATTTTTAAATTTAAAATTTTCGTTACTAATGTGACAAGTGTTGTTGCTAATTATTTGATTAGAATTTAGAAATTAATTAGAATTTTTAATAATTAAATATGAACAAGTTATTATGTAAAATCGTAAAATTTTGAATTGTATTAGTTTAAAAAATATGAAATTTGAATATTTGAAATTGTATATTTAATTTTTAATAATTTTATTATATATTTAATTAAATTGGTTCAACTACGTTCGATTTTGGTTGGACCATTAAACCAATGAACCAATCCCTTGACCGGTTTGATAATCGATTTAGTTCTCGCAACCTTGCTTTTAACAGAGGCCACACCTACTACTCCCAAGGCGAGTGAGCCACAATCTTGCACCCCCAGATGCTATTGTCCCCTACTTGAGGGAGGCTGGCATCAACGACATGGTGCAACTCAAGGACTTTGTCTTTGACAACTTCCTGATTACTGCATTCGTGGAGTGGTGGCGTCCGAAGACTCACACTTTCCAGCCTTTTTTCTCCCATGACCACCGACATGTGTCAATATCAGATTTGTTAACTCAGACAAAAAAACATACTCTTCGAGTGCGCAAAAGAATAGAATTTTCACACTAGAATACAACCAGCACAGTATCACTGTTCTTTATGTGATAGTTGGGATACACCGTCACAACAAAATAACCACTAATACTAGACATTCATACTAAATTTATTGAAGAAACGGATGAGAAGAATGATTGAGATATTTGTGGAGAATACCAACGGTTTGCAGTTGATTGAATTTTGTCGTACTATATCTCGTTTACAGTGAAAACCTTTTAATTCAGCATGTATCTTGTATATACTGTAAACGATTTCACTTTGAGTATATCTTGTTTACAGTGTAAACAAGATACTTAGATCCCACTTTATTCTAAGTGAAGGATTACCATGTGTTCATAACACGCAGCGGAAGAAAATAAAGTAATCCTTAAAGATCTATTTTGTGTTTAAACTTTATTCCAATAATATACAATACATAGATCAGATCTAAATACCTGAGTACGCTAATAAAAATCTTTTTCTCCTTCGATGGTACGAAGGCGCTATGCGTATCCACACCAAGACTAACCTTTGCTGTCAACTCTTTGACCAATGAATATCTGATCTAAATTGAGAACCCTCTTGCAACTCTTTGCACGCCATAAAATTCTTCTCCAAGAATTAGACTCACATACATTTATGTGTGTAGAGGTAAATGAATAAAACTCTTGTTATTCTCTCTTATGTCCCATTCTTCTACTCCTGGCATACATATATATAGTATGAGATTTGTTACTAATTTTAAATTTGATTCTCAATTCAAATTTAAATCATATCTTGTTATTTTAAACTTGAATCTTTCAAATTTATGAATCATATCATAACTCAATTTGAAACAGAATCAGTTAGGATCTCATCCAAATTTAGAATTCAAGTTTAGAAATAGAATAACTAATTATTCTCAAATCTCATATAATATTCTCAATTATCATACTATTATTATATTCTTGGTGCTAGCAAAAAATATAATAATATTCCATTTGAATTAATATAATTATTTATTTGATCAAATCAAATTAATAATTAAATAATTCTACAGCAAAGATTAGAACACTCGTTAGTGTGTGACCCCATAGGTTCAATACTAAGCGGGTAGTAAATTAGTCATACTAAATTTACTAATCAAGGTTGGCGTCTAGTAACACTCCTCAACGACCCGATAGTATGAAGTAATATATTTTTACTAAGAACCTTAGAAGAACAAAGTATAATTCCTTCCATCTTTCCAGCTCTTGGTTAACCCTTAGAGTATGGTTTAATTATCAAACTCTAACTTGTTACCATTATTATAATGAACTGTGAATGACCTAAAAAACTCATTTCTTCATTCATTCAATCCCCTTGGCCAAGGTTTTATTCATCTCAGTCATTATAATCATAGAGCTCAAACTCTTTACCGAGAGTTGACGGATTCCTTATTGACTAATCATTAATTCTACAAGTATTTAAATCATACCCAATATCCATTCAACTAGCACCCTAGGGTATTAGGTGTCCGGAATCAAAGTATAATAAATACATTGTTAATTACTATGACAGTCGCAGGTCAAAGAAAACTCTATTACTATGTTCATCTTGAGAATATCCTATTGACAAATATACGGTGATTATAACCATTAGGAATTCTCAGAATGAGTCAGTTCAATGGTCATATCTCTATATGCACCATCTATATATATAATTTATAAATGAGATCTATTAATCTTCATCCAATGAAGACCATTATATATATATTGATCTTTCCGGATTATTAATGTCCTTTTTTAATAATCCTATGACCAAGAACAATTTAGATTAAATTATAAAAGATTTATCTCTCAATATTGTGATCACTATCACAATGATAAATCTCTAAATTTAATCAAGGACGTTATTATATTAACATTTTAATATAATAACAATAACAAATTATTTGACACGTGATTGATTGAATTGTGGTCATACTACTTATTCCCAACACTAAGTATCACGTGTATAAACGTGATATGTGCAAGCTGTGTTGTGTCTTACTGTAAACGAGATATGCTCAAAGTGAAATTATCTACTGTGTAAATGAGATAAGTAAAAAGATGGATTTCGGTAAAAACGCTACAAATTACATATTTCACTAAATAAAATATTTATTTTATTTATTTAAAAAAATCTCTTATATATATGTTGTGTAAGTAATCCTAATTCACATTATTTTCATTTATATGTTAAAAGTTTTATGTGTATGTTATTGTGTTAAATTTGTATTTGAATTGTGTTTTATTTGATATATTTGGTTGAATTATATAGAATTTTATTATAGTTATGTTAATTTTTTTTTAAAAGATTTAAAACTTAATAATATTCAATTATTTATGGATACCCACGGATATATGCCTTTCCTGCAGGAGAAAATAAACGGAGATGAAAATAAGATAGGAATGAAGAGTATTTTACTAATTTTTAATCCAACTTTATTATTCTATAGAGATTATTACTTTATTTCTCCATTTTATCTTATAATAATAATTTTTTATATATTTAATAAACATAAAAAAATTATTTGTTATATTGAATAATATTGATTCCATAAAATTATTTATTAAATAGTATAATGTCATTTATGGGTCGTAGACACAAATATTAATTTTAGCAGCAATCAAAGTTATCGCATAATAAGTGCGGTTTTTACAACACAAAGATTGTCGTGAAAAAATTAAATAGTTGAGTCATCAATCGAAATAGTTGAAAAACGCAAGTTATGATAACAACAAAAGTTTATAGCAAAGGCGATATATAACAACAATTGAAATTGTTAGCAAATGCGAGTTAAGTCAGTGATTGAAAAAATTACAGACACTGATAGTTTATGTCAGCGAATGAAATTGCTGGGAAAGATTAGTTATACCAGCGATCAAAGTTGCAAGCGATGCTGAGTTATGCCAGGAATCGAAGTTGTTGGCAAAAAACTTGGTATTACTGCAAAAATATTACTGACATAACATGATTTTTACTTGTGACGTAAGGAATTGCTGCAAAATTTTTTACTCAACATGCATGTGTTATTAATTAAAATTTTGGGTATTACTAACATGTAACTTAAAAACACATTTTTAAAATATTATCAAAAATATTTTACTAAAAATTATTAAAAATAAAAAATATTTTAATATTTTAATGTATTATTGAGTACATAAAGGATAAAAAAATTTATATTATTATATTTTTAAAATATATTTTTATTAGGGCACAAGATATATGGCTAAACCTAAAATTAGTTTAATAATAAATATTGTGTTGAGGAATTTATTTTAAAACATATTTATTCAATATATCAAGAATTGCCTAAATGTAATTTCATTCAACTGCATGTATGAAAGCACACAAGAAAAAATTATTAAACAAGCTAAGTCATGACATTTGTTAAGGACATCTAAAAAAAAAACTCAATAAATTTGATTGCCCTAACCTGCACACTTTGAAATTGCAGTGTGTTCTTCTGCTTACCTAACTTAAAATCCTAACATAGCATATTGGATTTCTAATTATTCTAAATATATGAATGAATGCATATATGATTTCTTTAGTTATTACCATCCATCAATATTCTGTATGTTACCAAGATTCAAATCCATCATCATCATCATCAGGGAAGTCCTCATCATAATCAACTTTGTACCACTTTCGCACTGGCGAATATATTGGACAATTTTTAAGTATGCTAAGCAATTCATCGTCCATTTGTGGTATAAAATTATTCAATGCCTCCTTGTTATTGTTACAACCTCCATTATCATTCTTCTCTGTATAGAATATAACACACAATCATGAATTATAAATCATAATAATCAAACTCGTGAATCATAAATAAGTTAGTTTAATTTCACCTGTTGAAATCAATTGATGAGAAGAGCTTTGAGTTGCAATAATGGTGGCTGTTTCTTCCTTTTTACTGGTTCCAATTGGTGGCAACGGTGGCTCTTTACCTTCTTCAATAATTTTCCTCTTATCAGCTAATTCTTCTTTCTCCCTAACAATAACAATGGTTGCATCCATCTTTGACTTTCCCTTGCGACAAAGAGCATTACCCTCCATCACCACATCATTCAATAAACCACTACTCTTACAATAAGGAGACATAGGGGCTAATGGCAATACAAAACTTGCATTATTATTGGTGCAAGAGAAAGAAGAAGAAGAAGAATAATAATTTTGATTAGGTTGTTTCTGATTATGATTTGGTGGAGAATTGGCAGCAGAAATGTTTGAAGGTAGTTCAACATTGAGATTATTTTTAGGGTAACATGAAGCTAAGACCGAATAAAATGGTGATGAGGAAAAGTGTTGTACTTGTTGAACCGTTATTTGTGGAGGATATTCTCTTAGGCGCTTCTTCATTCTTGTGTTCCAAAAATTTTTGATGTCATTGTCTGATCTTCCAGGAACCTGAAAATGGAAAACATATATATAATAATAACATTGTAAATGGAAAAGGCTCTTGCCTGGTTCCGATGACGGAAACAATGCAATCCAACTGCAGCCAGAATGGTATTTGATATTGCTTTTTGTATAGATATCAGCCAAATTCTCGTCTAATCCTATCGAAAATCTCTTGGAATGAAGTTTTAGATTTAGATGTAATTTTGGAAGAACTTGGAGCATATTTGAAAAACTATCAAACACAACAACCACAATACATCATCGCAGAAGAAAAAGAATTATCATCAAATTTCAATCACAACAGCAATAAGAAGAATCAACAGAACATGAAATCGCAGTAGCATCAGCAAAAATTTAAGAAATACAAGAGGTAGGAATCTATGCAAATCCAGATTTAACAAGCAAATCAGTAACAAATTTAATAACAATAGATCACAAATTCAATTTCACAAGATCTGTAATCAAACCTTTTTTTTTTTAGTCAAAATTGAGTTTAACTCTATTAGTTGAAATTAGGGGTGTATATATAGTTAGACCCGATCTAAAGATCTGGCCCATGCCTGAAGCATTTTAGGACATTTTGGCCTGGACCCAAAGTGGCCTGGGTCTAATCCCAAAAAAGAGAATGAAACTTTGAAGGATACTTAAACTGAGGTCGAGCTATAGCTCGGGTCACCCGGACCCGACCCGGTGAACATACACTTCTCAAAATTAGGGCACGCATTCACGTAACGCACAATGAAGATTGAAGGCATCCAGCGAGGCTGAGGCACAACCCTGAAGCCTGAACCCTGTCTTCTCTCCTCAGCACGTAACCATTGAACCACACCCCCTCGTCCCCTCACGCATGGCGGCGACGACGTCACCCTTTTCCTCTTAGTCCTCTCTGTCTCTCTCCAGCCACTGACACCACTCACCAGCCTCAAAGTCACCTTGCCCCGCGAAAAAGCTCCTCTGTTCGACTGCTTCTTGGCGACGACTAACGACGACTCTCAGCAAAGTGCGATGGCTTTTCTCTGCTTTCCCCAGTCGTCTTCTTCTTCTCTGCCACCATCAATCAGCCACTAGAAGTCACCGTTTCTGCTCTGCTCTCTTCTCTAGTCTTCTTCTCTTTTCTGACATCTATTCTCTTTCTAAGAATTTTGATTATTAGAACTTGGTGTTGATTATTGTTCTGATTTTTTATTATCAGTGATGGTAGTTTCTTTTTTCTGAAAAAAATTAATTAGTAAATATATTTTGGTGTTCTGATTCTTGTTCTGATTATCAGTAAATTAAATATGGCTGATTATTTCTGAATCTGAAAAAAAAATAATTAGTTTTGATTCCTTTTATTTCTTTTTTTAGTTGAATCTGATGTGTTGCTGATTATAATCTAAATTAGAATCTGAAAATATCTATTGTTGATTATTGCTGAATCTGAAAAAAAAAAAAATTTTTTCGCTAAAAAATTAATTAGTTTTGATGGATCACCCGATTTTCATCCGGTAAATTGTGAACCGAATATGTATAAGTTTCAACGGATTTAGGATCGAATTATGATCTAAAAAATAGAGCGGTATATATATTTAGAGTTTGATCTAGATTAAGACGAATTTGAATTCACTCAATCTATGTACACCCCTAATTAAAATGATGATTATAAATAATTACAAAAAAAAATCTTCATTTTTAGAAAAATATTTACATCAAACACTTTTAACATCAGCATAAAATGCATTATTACGAATTAATTATGTATTTAAATTATATTTTAATTAATAAAATAAAAAGAATACATGTTTGATTATTAAAAAATATTAATGTCAAAATGATATTTATTATGAAAAATGTAGACGTAGTACAATTGTCGATTTTATATATTAAAAAAATTGTGTATATATATACATCAACAAAAGTGACTTATTGAACAGGATGATTATCGCACCAAAAGACAATAGACGCACGGAAAAGAGTCGGTCACATGAATATAGACCCAAACATGCATTTAGAATAAATAAATAAACAAATAAAATTTTTGATATATATCACACTATAAACTCTATATATATAGCTAAGCGATACCTCGGTAGCCATTAGAGCCCATTTGTTTCCGAACTTAGCATGAAGATCATCGATGAGTTTCTCCTCTTTTTCAGAGAAAGGACCCTTCTTCAAGTCAGGCCTTAGATGGTTCGACCATCTAAGCCTACAACTTTTGCCACTTCTCCTCAACTCAGAAGTCTTTCGAATTAAACTCCAATTACCTTTGCCACACTTCTTTACTTGCTCGATAAGTATGGCGTCCTCTCTCGGCGTCCAAGGCCCCTTTCTCAAATTATCTCTCCAAGACTCACAATTCTCATTGTTCTTGTTATTATTGGAGATCATTTTGACCATATATGGCTGCTGCTGCTTCTTAATTGCACCAATCTATATTTGTTTTGATACGAAACAAAGACATAAATGGGTATGTAAGGACTAAGAATTTGATCGACGAAACAAGAAAGAAATGAAGTTAGAGAAAGATGTGGGGTTTTGTTTTGTTTTGGTGTTTAGTGTTTTAGAGAGAGAGAAGAAAAGTGAGGTATGAGAGCTAACACTTCATAATACTTCCGCGTTATATACAGCAGCACCGGCACGAATCTAGGACTTAAAAAAATAATTTTATTAATTTAATTTCTTTTTATAATCTATTTGTTTATAATTTATATTTTTTAAAGAGTTTAATTTTAATACATTAATTAATAATACAAAATGTTTTATATAGTCGTCTAATTATATCTGATTTTTTGTATCATCATTTACATGGTCAATCTAATTACGTAATTAGACGTACGTGTAAAATTATTTTGCATTAACAAAGTAAATAATGTGCATGAAAATTAATTTTTTTAAAATAAAGTATTTATAAATATATCCACAAAATTAAAGATATTTTATTAGCTACACGTATTTTTAGTTTTTTTAATAATTTCTTATTATTTACTTAGCATTAATAAAAATATTTTAGAGACTAATTTATTAGTGAAAATTTTCTTTTAGAAATTGGCCTATTAATCAAATATATTTTTGGCGTAACAAGGGAAAAACACATATAAATAGAGGTTAATTTCTGTGACAAAGAAGAAAAAAAAATTAGGTTTCACACAAGAAAGGTTGGAATAAAAATGGGTGATGTATATCTTAGGTATTGTTTGGGTAAGATTTTAAAAATATTTTTAAAAAAAATAAAATTAATGTTATATTTAAATATTTTATATAAAAAAATTTATTTATTAATTATATTTAAATATAATAATATAAAAATATATTTTATTTATTTATTATGTAAAAATATTTTTTAAATAAAAAAATATTTTTAAAAACAATATAAATTATAACTTTAAAAGGATTTTATTTATTTAATATTTTTATTTTTATTATTAAAAATTTATCAAACATACTTAAAAAAATTAAAAAAAATCTTTTTTTTTAATAACTTAATAACACTTATGCAAACGTTTAATCTTATTATAATTTTAAGCTATCTTAATCTTTTAATTTCATAATGCCTCGGTAAAAGAAAAAGAAACAAAAATCAAAATATCTAAATACACTTCTTTCAATTTTTTTATTTATTTATAAATTAAATCAAATTCTATTTTATATTCTTTATAATAATTTAAAAATAAATATTCTGATGGCCAATTTTATTAACATTGAGAATTTAAAAAATGACAAAAAATTTATGTTATAATTTAATTATTTTTTATTTATGTCTGAATAATAATTATATTTTAACTTATTATTTTCTATTAAATTAATTTTGATTAATTTTATGATTGTTTAAAAAAAAGTTAGACTGACAGTCCCATACAACAGACTATAAAATAAGATAAATTAATATTTTAAATTTATTTTATTTTAATAAATTGGACTTACTTGCTGTAACTTTGAATCGGTTTTAACAGATTTTGATAGAAGGTATTTTTTTTAACTTTTCTATAAGCATTTAAATATCTTTTTAAAACGTTACAATTAATTTTAAAAATTACACCAAATATTAATACTATATCTTTTTATAAATTAAAAATTTTAAAAAAATTTACTTATGAATCTATCTAAATTGATCTTTAATCTACTTATTTTTGCAATATTAAGATATGCAACTTAAATTATTTTTTTAATAATAAAATTATTTTTTATTCTTTTTGTTATCAGTATTTTGAATTTGAACATATCTTATCTCTTTCTTCATTAATGATAAAGTTTTTTAAAATGAATGCTTTACGTATCCATTAATGCCATGATATGAAATATGCATTTTTTGTTAAAGTATTATTTTTTTCAAGAGTAATAAATTATATTTTACAATCTGCTACACATTCAAGTAATATTATTATCCAAGTTCAATTAAGTAGACTCAACACTAAAAAAAATTATTCTCATTAAAAAGAGCGTAATTACACATGCACACTTCATTCTTTTAACCAAGTTATTTACATTTACGCGCGGAACTTTACGTTATTGTCATCATTGTATTCTTCTTCTCCACGTTCCTCCTCCTCCTTCTCCTCCTTTTCCTTCTCCTTCTTCTTTTTTGCTTGTTTTCTTTTTATAGTCATTCTTTTGTTGTTACTGTTACTGCTGTTATTGCAGTAGAAGGTGAGAAAAAAATTTAAATTATATAGAACAACAAGTCCAAATGAACTTTAATTCACTCAAAAATGAACTGCAATTACATAACAATTGCAACACAATTAACTCAGGAATGAACTGAAATTACATAATGATTTTGACACAATTAACTCAGAAAGAAAGAGACGCAGAGAACAATGGTAAAGAATCTGCAGGTTTGACAATGGATATTAATAATAAAAGATTTCCAACATGAACTTAGAGATTTTTGCATGTAGATTTCAAGTTCAACTGAGAAGAATTTAGCTACAACAGAAGAAAAGATTTTTAAAAAAATGCATTTTAAAGAAAAGGAGTATATTCGTGGTATCTTATATTAAATTCATAATTCATTATTTCTTGTTATATTTTTTCTATTTAATTTTACTGATTTTCTAAGGCCTTGTCCAAGTGCTAAACTCAAATTTAATACATAAACTTAGAAATTGTGTTAAATTTGAGTAAATCAAGAAGAATTTTGAGAAAATAAAATAAGAATGAGAAGATAAAGAAGAAAAAAGATGAAAAAGAAGAAGAAGCAGTATAAGATGAGGAGAAAGAGTTTTGAATTGTGCAGGACAACAAGTCCAAATGCATGTTAATTCACTCAGAAATGAACCGAAATTATTTAATGATTACGACATAATCAACTCACAATTAACTCAAAAATGAACCGAAATGACATACTAATTGTGACATAATTAACTCAGAATTGAACCCAAATTTATCATAATGATTGCGACATATAAACTCAGTTCGAAAACAAGCACACAAACAAGACTGAATTATGAACAAAAACACATCCAAAATCAATTTTAGATCAGACAACGTCATTAATATGTTTTTCTTCTTTTTTGTTTGATATTTTCTTCTCTTTTTCTTGGTTTTATTCCTCTTAAGAGAGTAAATCAAAAAGAATTTTTAGAAAATGAAATAAAAAGATGAAAAAAAAGGTGAAAAAGAAAAAGAAGAAGCAGTAGAAGATGAGGACAAAGAAAAGAAATAATTTTGAATTGTGCAGGACAACGAGTCCAAATGCACCTTAATTCACTCAGAAATGAACCGAAATTACATAACAATTGCAACATAAATAATTCAGTTCGAAAATAATCACACAAACAAGACTAAATCATGAACAAAAATACATCAAAAATCAATTTTGGATCAGACAACATTAACATGGCAAAAATTCAACAATAACGATGATAATGATAATGATGATATATATAAGAAGAAGAAGATGATGATGATGATGATGTTGATGATGATGATGATGATGGAGGAGGAGAAGAAAAAGAAACGAGAAGAAGAAAGTCAAATGAGAAAAGAAGGAGGATGAGGATTGTGGTGTTGTTGGTGATAACGATAACGAAAGAAGAAAGCGGAAAAAAGAAGCGCGTGACTCTAAATCACTTGAATGAATTTGGATGTTAAAATTGTTTAGATGTGGAGAATAATTCTATATTTTATTAATTAATAAAAAATAAAATACAAAGATATTCAAAAATAAGATCTCATAATAAAAAGCAGGGATATCCCAAAAATAATACACTAATAGTATTCACACTACTACATAAGTGACTTTTACTAACATTTAAAAAATGTTACTAAATCATATTAAAATGTTACCTATGTATATTAGTAACATTTTAACAAATGTTAAATATACCATATGTTACTAAAGAGTTTTACTAACATTCTTCTAAAGATTTAATAACATTTAGTAAAAATGTTACAAAAGATATTCTATAGTAATATTATAAAAAGTGTTACAATAGACCATTCATAGTAACACTTAGAGAAATGTTACAATAGATATTTTTTGTAACACTTAAAAAAATGTTACCATAGATATTTTCTGTAACACTTAAAAAATATTACAATAGATATTTTATGTAACACTTAAAAAATGTCACAATAAGTCTTTCTAATAATATTTTAAAAAATGTCGCAATAGATATTCTATAGCAATACTCTAATAAATGTTACAAAAGATTTTCTTTACTAACAACAAAAAATATTACAATAGATCTTTAGTAACATTTAAATGCACAAAATATTGAATTAAAATCTTTTTCTTCAATTACATATTCTACACCCACTTTACAAATTAAATCCAAGATATTTAAACATTAAAATTGGTCTAATAAATCAATTTTTCTATTTTTTCAATATGCTTACATGATTAAATACAAAATATACTACACATAACACACTCTAAGGCCTAGCTGATGACAAGTCATCTTAGCTTAGTTTCATTAGTCTTTTTCTTTTGTTTTCAATTATTTTTATGCACTTTCTTGAGCCATAAGTAAGCCAATTGGGTAGAATTTCATATTTCCTTTGATTCAATCAACCATAGATGAATTAATGCAATTTCATGAGATTTTGTGGTATAATTGTCATATATTATGAAAGAATAACAAACTCATGATTTTGAGCATAGCTTTGATGTGTTTGGTTGATTGATAATAGGTGAAAAGAGCTTTGAAGAAGGTTGAAGAAAGAAGAAAGGGCAAGGAGCAAGAGAGAACAAAAAGCTTGAGCAAAAGCTTGCCTCAAACTTTAGCTCAAGCTTTTGGAAGAGTGAATTCACATTGGTTGGAACAAAAAGCTTGCGCCAACGTTTGCCTCAAGCTTTTTGGCAAACGTTGGCGCCACACACCAACACCCTGGAGGAGAAAAGCTTGCGCCAACGTTTGCCTCAAACTTTTTGGCAAACGTTGGCGCCACACATGCACACAAGGGGATCAACGTTTGGCCTAAAGTTTGATCTCAAACTTTAGCCCAAACGTTGGTAGCAGCAAATGGGGGCAGCTGATATGAAAAGCTTGAGCCAAAGTTTGCCTCAAACTTTGACTCAAGCTTTTATGATTTATAACCGGTTCATAATGGATTTCTCTCCAACTCCAAGAGCAATCAACCAAGGCCTTTATCAACCCAATTCCATCAAGAGCAAAGACCCAATTCAAGGCTTGAAGACCATTTGAAGAAAGTGTATAAATAGCTTAGGATTTAAGTTTTTCGAGAGCTTTTCCTGGAGAATTCTTGAAACACTTACGGAGAGCTCACCTTTGCATTTTTGATTTGTTGCTTTAGAATTCTAGAGAATTAGGAAGGAGAATTGATCTCTCTTCTTCCTTGTTCTTGCTCAGCACTCATTACTTTTCTTGCTTTGGATCTTGGGTGGAGAATTGAAGAACTTCTGTTTCAATCTGAAATCTTGTTTAATTTTCTGCATAATTGAATTTTCATTTCTGTTAATTGCTTCTTCCTATACTCTTTCTGCAATTTACATTTCTTTATTTCCTTTGAAATTGTCTTGCTGGATCTAGGAAGGCAGTGAGATCTAGACTCAGCTATCTAGTCTCTCAAGTCCTGAGATCTACAGTTTTAAATTTCAATTTCCTTATTTCATTGCTACACCAAGCTTTTTCTCATTTCCATTTTAGATCCGTTTTAATTCAAGTCATCTTCTACTTTTCTGTTTATTGCATTTTACTTTTCCTTGTTTAATTTCTGCAAATCCAATTCCCAGTTCCCTTTACAATTCAAGCCATTTACATTTCTTGCACTTTAAGATTCTGCAATTTATATTTCTTGCAATCTAAGTTTCTGCAATTTATATTACTTGCACTTCAAGATTCAGCCTCTTTAATTTCTCTGCACTTTAATTTCTTGCCAATTGTCCCTCTCCCTTTTTATTTCATGCAATTTAGCTTCTGTCGAATACAAACAACTCAAATCAACTCTTGATTCGCTAGACTAAGTCATCCACTAAACTAAAATTGTTCAATCCTTCAATCCTTGTGGGATCGACCTCACTCCCGTGAGTTTTATTACTTGATGCGACCCGGTGCACTTGCCGGTGAGTTTCGTGTTGGATCGTTTTCCACACATCAAGTTTTTGGCGCCGTTGCCGGGGATTGAAATAGATTGACAATGATTAAGTGAAGTGGAAGATCTAGATCTAGCATTTTTATTTTCCGTTTCTCTAACTTTGGACTAACCCACTAACTGTTTGAATTTTTGATTGAACTAACTGAAACCTCACTTTAGCAATAAAGTGAAGTTTTCTTGGTTTCTCTGGCTTCGTATGATTCTCATACTTCAGCTTGTTGAATATACGAGAGAAGCAATTCTCTCTTACTAATCTTTCAAGCCTATCAACTGTTTGATACATTATGTCAGCTAAACCTTTTAACCACATTTTGGACATGAATGTATTCAATCTTCATTTGGACTATTTGTGATTGTGCAGATCCTGGAGAAGAACCCAACGAATCCTAGTCAGCATGGTAGTAATGTCCCCACCTTAGATGATAATGTAACCCATAACTTGAAGCACCCACTCATCACCATGAACGACATTGCTCAGTGGTTTGAAGCTTTCTCACAAGGAAACATCATCGGATGGGAAGAACTAATGAGTGAACTCCTAGTCAAGCTGAAGCCACCTCAGAGAACTGTTAAACCAGAGACAGGAGTGCAACTATTCGCACAAGAGAAGGAAATTGAAGGTATTCGTGCAATCATGGCCCAAAGCGAGCAGATACATCAACAGCTTAAGCAACAATTGGAGCTAATTAACAGAAAAATAGAAGAACTGCGACATGCTGTGGCAAATGCACAGAACTCACCTCAAAATCCCCATTGTTGGAATCAACTTGAAAAAGGTTCTGGAGTAATTAACTATGAGCAACAAAGTCATGAGCAATCACACTCTCCAGACAGCTCCTCAAGCATGTTCCAACGTAGGACTCAGAATGATGTGTACAACCCACCCTGGAGAACTCAATCCAACTGGAGGGGGGTTGAAAACCAAAATCAAAAACCAAGGGACTTCAACTGCAACAACCCCAACTTCAAAAACCAACATAAAAACCACCCCCACAACAACAATCATCACACACCATCCCAATACACACACTTCCAACCCCGTCCTACCTCACCACTCGCCCAAAATGACTTTCATCAACCATCACAGTTGACACAACCACAACCAATTCCAAACTCTCAAAGACTCTATGTTCTAGAAATGATGATGGAAAGATTCATGAAAGTTCAAGAAATGATAACAATAGAGCAGGAAGAAATAAGGAAAAATCAAGAGATGATAAGCAGGAACCAAGAGGCCTCACTCAGAAGAGTTGAAAGGCAAATGGAACAACTGGTTCAAAACCTTGCTGAATTGGGCGAGAGAGAGGCAAATATATCCCTAAGGGCCACTGAAGATGACCCAAAGAACAGTGAAAAAACTGTTGGGTTGAAAGGGAAAGCAGTTAGGGAAGAAAGTGAGAAGGCTATGGAAAAGGAAATAATCATCAAAGAAAGACACCACAGAGGAATTCCACAAAAAGAAATAGAGGAAAGGAAGCCCATAGTGAGAGGAGGAAACCAAAGGCAACAGAAGCCTCAACTTCCATGATCCGAGGATGAAAGATGTCAAGCTAGTGACAATAAAAGAGCGCTTGTTGGGAGGCAACCCAACCGGAGGTAACCTTCTTTTCATAACTATTTCAAAAAAAAAAAGCGGTTAATTAGTTTTATCTACATTGCGAGAAGCTAAGTTTGGTGTTACACACCAAAACAATCTAAGGGAGAATGAAGGATTCTAAGTTTGGTGTTCCACCAAAATTTCATCATAAAACATATTCTCACCTTCTGCATCATGCTAGCTTCAAGCATTTAGACAAACTAGTTAACTATTCTGTGGTTTCCTAGTTTTCAGTTTTACTACTTTTAGCAAAGAAAAAAAGTTTCACATCTGGTTAGTTTGATGAACAAGAACCATTGGCAAGGTACTAAGTTTGGTGTTCCCACACCAAAGTAAGTTCAAAGGCCCACAAAATAAATTATGCATGCTAACCATTTTTCAAGTGCTTGGGGAACAAGCAACTTTCAATATCATTGCAGAGCACCATACAAACTTTTGGAAGATTTAGCATCATCAATCAAAGAGGTGAAAGAGGAATATGAAGACCAGCAATGATGATGAGGAAGAGGACATCAAGTAAACTCCAAAAGGTTGTATTGTTCATTATCAGATATTGCTGTAATTGAAAGTGATATTATACCCCTATCTGTCCTTCTGTCTAGTATAGTTTTTCTGCAATTCAATAATCAAGATGCTTGATCATTTACAACACTATACTCTCCAAACTTGTTTGCACTCAATATTTCAAAAATGCATCACATGAAAGTTCTTTGAAAAGAAGGATCGAGGAATTAAACAATTTTGAGGCAAGCAAAAGATTAGGAAAAGTGGTGGTTCTAGTTGTATAATCATGTATTGAGGTTGCATGCTTATGAAAACTTGCATGGGAGCTCATAGGCAGGACATAGAGTTCAAAGAAGTGTTGTGGAGATTCTCAAACATTTATTGATCCAAGAAGCAGCAAACAAAACAAAAAGAAAATAAAGAAAATACAAAAACAAAAAGAACATGGCCCAAGGCTCTGAGCATCGATTACTAGGCAAAAAAGAAGAAAGAAACAAGAACTCAAAGAGTTGTTATCCTAGTAAATGCTTGTGGTCGAATTGTGTCAAAGAAAGAGGCTTGAGCAAGTAAATCCTTAGGGGTGCTTTAACACCTAATACCTTAAAACCAACTGGTTTAGGAGTATTGATTGAAAGCTTATCTAAAGAGCCGCTTTGAGACATGACACTTAGAGTCAAGGCCAAAGCACAGCAACTATAAGCTGCTTCAAGGTGATTACCTATAGAGAGATCTCCATGATATCATTTGGATGAAAGTCCTAGGACCTAAGACCCCCAATATATAAGGACTAGTAAGCACTGAGGCCCTTGCATGAGCATATGATTTAGAGTTCACCCCACTGTCACTTAATCACTTCACTCACAGGATAGTACATGTAATTCTTCAAATCCATTCTGATTGAAAGAACCTTTGAGCATAATTCTTTTCTTGCTTGGGGACAAGCAAGCTTTAAGTTTGGTGTTGTGATGACAAGTTATCTTAGCCTAGTTTCACTAGTCTTTTTCTTTTGTTTTCAATTATTTTTATGCACTTTCTTGAGCCATAAGTAAGCCAATTGGGTAGAATTTCATATTTTCTTTGATTCAATCAACCATAGATGAATTAATGCAATTTCATGATATTTTGTGGTATAATTGTCATATATTATGAAAGAATAACAAACTCATGATTTTGAGCATAGCTTTGATGTGTTTGGTTGATTGATAATAGGTGAAAAGAGCTTTGAAGAAGGTTGAAGAAAGAAGAAAGGGCAAGGAACAAGAGAGAACAAAAAGCTTGAGCAAAAGCTTGCCTCAAACTTTAGCTCAAGCTTTTGGAAGAGTGAATTCACATTGGTTGGAACAAAAAGCTTGCGCCAACGTTTGCCTCAAGCTTTTTGGCAAACGTTGGCGCCACACACCAACACCCTGGAGGAGAAAAGCTTGCGCCAACGTTTGCCTCAAACTTTTTGGCAAACGTTGGCGCCACACATGCACACAAGGGGATCAACGTTTGGCCTAAAGTTTGACCTCAAACTTTAGCCCAAACGTTGGTAGCAGCAAATGGGGGCAGCTGATATGAAAAGCTTGAGCCAAAGTTTGCCTCAAACTTTGACTCAAGCTTTTATGATTTATAACCCGGTTCACAATGGATTTCTCTCCAACTCCAAGAGCAATCAACCGAGGCCTTTATCAACCCAATTCCATCAAGAGCAAAGGCCCAATTCAAGACTTGAAGACCATTTGAAGAAAGTGTATAAATAGCTTAGGATTTAAGTTTTTCGAGAGCTTTTCCTGGAGAATTCTTGAAACACTTACGGAGAGCTCACCTTTGCATTTTTGATTTGTTGCTTTAGAATTCTAGAGAATTAGGAAGGAGAATTGATCTCTCTTCTTCCTTGTTCTTGCTCAGCACTCATTACTTTTCTTGCTTTGGATCTTGGGTGGAGAATTGAAGAACTTCTGTTTCAATTTGAAATCTTGTTTAATTTTCTGCATAATTGAATTTCCATTTCTGTTAATTGCTTCTTCCTATACTCTTTCTGCAATTTACATTTCTTTATTTCCTTTGAAATTGTCTTGCTGGATCTAGGAAAGCAGTGAGATCTAGACTCAGCTATCTAGTCTCTCGAGTCCTGAGATCTACAGTTTTAAATTTCAATTTCCTTATTTCATTGCTACACCAAGCTTTTTCTCATTTCCGTTTTAGATCCATTTTAATTCAAGTCATCTTCTACTTTTCTGTTTATTGCATTTTACTTTTCCTTGTTTAATTTCTGCAAATCCAATTCCCAGTTCCCTTTACAATTCAAGCCATTTACATTTCTTTCACTTTAAGATTTGCAATTTACATTTCTTGCAATCTAAGTTTTTGCAATTTATATTACTTGCACTTTAAGATTCAGCCTCTTTAATTTCTCTGCACTTTAATTTCTTGCCAATTGTCCCTCTCCCTTTTTATTTCATGCAATTTAGCTTCTGTCGAATACAAACCACTCAAATCAACTCTTGATTCGCTAGACTAAGTCATCCACTAAACTAAAATTGTTCAATCCTTCAATCCCTGTGGGATCGACCTCACTCCCGTGAGTTTTATTACTTGATGCGACCCGGTGCACTTGCCGGTGAGTTTCGTGTTGGATCGTTTTCTACACATCACTAGCTACCTAAGAAATTTTAGAATGAGTTACCAACAAAAACAAACAAATGCCAGCACCAAGCATCTCCCTTACAGCAGATACAATGATTACGCGTGTCTTTGAAACTGAAACCTGCAAATAAATAGGTATAAAAATTTGAGTGGGTTGAGAACAGTTGTCAAAAAGGAATTTATGTGAAAGCACTCAAAATATTATCCACAGAAATACAGTGAAAAGTTATCATTTCCTAAGAAAATAGAACAAAGATATATATCGCATCAATACCTTCTTTAATTTGTGACAAAGATACCACATCAATACCTTGGTGGTTCAGCTTTTCAGCCAAAGTAGTAGCACCTGGAACAGTTGATGAAGTTGTACCAACCTGCATTTGTAGATGAAGAGTGTATATCACATATGTTAAGAAATCAAATTTACTAAAAATAACTTCCTAAAAGTGATATCAAAAGCCTTAGTTCTTACAGTAGCACATAAGAAAAATGGTATAAGACCACTAGCAATGTCTCTTGAAACTGCTTCAGAAAATACTTCAGGAGAAAGCGCATAATTTGTTGAAGCATCAGTTTTTAGTGACCTACAAAGCTCAGGATTAAGTCCACCTATCTGCCAATGCAAAGTAAAAACCGGTTAACAATAATCATAAAATGGGTATCCTTCAAGATTCAATGCTAAGACTTATAGAGGATCCTTATGAGAAGCCTTCTCAAATTTAATATTTCATTGAAGGTACCTGGCAGACTTTTAGTAGAGAAGAGTATGTTTGATCAGATGCATATGTCACAAGCTTAAGAAGAGCGTCTTTTCCAACCGTCCTTAAGATCTTGCCCGAGCAGCCAACAAGACAACTATTACTGCTTCACTCCCTTCAAGTACAGAGCAGTTTAAATATTTCACACATCGATCAGCATCCTCAAGATTTGCCATTGTCACAAAGCCAAACCCACGTGATTCTCTTGTCCACGGATCAACTACAAGATGTACATCTATGACCTAAGAATTACAGAAACAAAAAGGAAGATTAAAACACAGTTGGCAGGCAACATAAATCTCTACAAAAAGACTATTTTAGAATAAGCTAAAGTGCATACCTTTCCTTCAGCTGCAAAATGCTTCTCCAGTTCTCTCTTAGTGATCCTAGGAGATAATCCAGTCACATACAAGTTATTTCCAGAATTTTCTGCATCACTTGAGACGCTCCTAAACCAACAGGAAAAGAGCATACAAGATTAAACCAAAAATACAGAACCAGATAATATCGTGATACTGTTTGTCAGAGAAGAAGTTCACAAACAAAATCAAATCAAAAATCAAGTCCCAACCTTGAACGGCTTCTCAATCTTGACCTTGAAAGAAACCTGGATAAGGACCTGCTCTACCTGCTGTACCCCTTGTATGGGGACGGGAAGGAGAAGGAGAATACCTATGAAACAAAAAAAAAAAAGGAACACTTAAAGGGGAAAAAGAACGCTTCCAAAACGAAAAATAGCAAAATAAAACACAGGTGGAGATCTAACCTTGATCTCCTTGAGTAAGACATCTGCAATGATTCAAAAGCAAAATAATAAAAAGAATTAGCAATTATAAAAAAAAAGTACTATTAAATTAGAACATAGCAAATGGCCTATCCACAAAAATATATCATAATTGATAATCATAATAATCAGATGAGTGAGTTTTCATATGCATAAAAGGAAAGTTAAAAAACAAAAAAAATTTAAGGAAATATTATCCGTCAATAATTATGAAATAACCTAATCAATCTGCCGATATCCTTCCTGTCAGTCTATAAATTATGAAGTACTCATTTGGAATCAAGGAAATCATAAAGTCGATTAAATTTAACATAGAACTTAGAACTATAGAAGTCAATCTTAATCCAATTGCCTTTCTTAGATCTAATATAAATTCTAGCTATACAATCAAACATCAGTACTATACTAACATAGAACCTATGAAACTTTTAATACTATACTAGACCTAGGAAATAACTGAAATATAACATGCAACAAAATTAATAATCCATTTTTCTGCAATGACTTGGAACAATGCACAAGCCTTTACTGTTGATGTATCTCTAACTTCAAAGTAGGTATCTCGCAGGAAAGACAAAATAAAAAATAAATAAATAAATAATTCTAACACTCAATCAATGAACATAACAAATGGATCCCTTCCATATAATCTGAAACCTGCACACTGAAAATTGTAGAACATACTCATAAAATTTCTAAATTATACACACAAATTCAAACTAAATATCATAGCATATGATCTGAAATCTAAGCTATCAGACGGTTATTCTGCAACATTTCGGTTAAGCTCAAATAACCTTAGATAAATACCACATGTCACAATCACCAAAAATCTGAATGAATTGCAAAACAGAACAGAGATCTCAGTATAGTTCATTAATTTATGCCCATACTTGTTAATTACATTATCTAATGCAAATAATATGTGAAAACCTGAAAATTAAAATTTAAAAGATAAAAAAAAATTTTTGCACCCTAACTGCAAAAAATATAAAAGAATCATATGATCCAAGAATGAATAATAGCCTTTGCTTAAATTTTAAGGATATGGGTGCTCAAAACTTAGCCCTTCTAGTTAAACAGGGCTGGAAAATTATTACTCAACCTCAATCTCTATTGTCGAAAATTCTAAAAGGCAAGTACTTCATGTTTTATGAATGCTGAGAATGGAACTTTACCTTGGTGGGGTTGGCGCAGTATTTTGGAGGGGCGGAAGGTCATTGAGAAGGGGCTAGTATGGCATGTTAGTGATGGGAACAGCATCAAGATCTTTAGAGACCCCTGGTTGTCTGATTCTTATCCATTCTCCGTTCCATAATCATCAATGCTCAACCTGCCGAATTCACTAATTATGTATGTCAGAAATTTAATTTTACCCAATGGTGAGTGGGATCAAACTCTTATTACAAACACTTTCAATTCTGAAAATTCTGAGAGGATACTGGCCACACGTATAAACAGGGGAGATGATAAAATTATATGAGCTCTTAATAGAAGTGGTCTGTACGAAACAAGTAGAGGATACCAGGTAGCTTACAGGTTCAATCACCCACCGGTTGAATTTTGCTCTGAAGCTATGCAAAATCGAGCTCTCTGGAAGGATATGTGGCAGTTGAGGATTCCGGTGAAGATCAAGATCTTTCTTTGGAGGGGATTTCATGAGAGGCTCCCAACCCTTCAAACACTGAATCACCGTATTCCATCTATTTTTCCAATTTGCAAGAGATGTAACCAGCACTAGCAATCAATTAATCATTGTATTTGGGCATGTGAAAAATCAAGAGAGGTTTGGGAGAAATGCAACTTACCCACATCAGTAGAAGAGGATATCGACAATTCATTCTATCGATCTTGACGGCGACGAAGCTCCTTCTCCGTACAGTTTGATGGTGATTCCGAGTTGGCTCATATGGAAGACGAGAAATCAGATGCTGTTCGAAGATGAAGCCTTCTCGGTGGACACAGTCGTGGCTTCCGCTCTCAAGCTCTACAATCAAATTCAACAATCCCTCAACTCTTAGATATGGCACTCTTATTCTCCAATTCTGATTAGCAAATCTGATTGTGAAGTTTTCTTGTTAGTCCCACCACTGAATTGAAGGAGCAATTAAACTCATTTATACCTAAAAAAAAAAGAATCGATGAAGTCATGATAGATGATACCCAAAAAAAAGAGTGATGAAGGTGAAATAGGGAACATAGTTGAAAACAGAGGTTTTCACATATACCACATTAGCAAGAACTTAACTTGAAAACAGTGGTTTAGAGTGATTTGGCAGCAAATGGTTGACATCACTAATAGCATAATTAAATAATTAATTCTGCCAAGAAGGGATTTCTGCAAGAAAATGGGAAGCTTGTTACATAACATAGAAGTATGTGGACAGAGAATTCCTCCAAGAAATTTAAGGGAACTTGTTGGATTAGAAGTGTCACTTATATTCAACATTCATACACATGAATTGAAAAGGGATCTGCAAGGATCACATAAAAAACTGAACTAGAGAGAGATTTAAAAGTAAAATATGATAAAGCTCATTCTTAAGCAAACAGTTTCCTTCTATTACTCATTGAGTTCATTGTGATCAAAATTAAAAAAATCCTATCGAGTAAAGAAATAAATCAATAAACGCGACAAACATGCTTTAACTTTGTTGCATTCACTAAGCCCAAATGATCCTCATATCACAGGCTTTATAAATTATACAAAATCTAAATGTCTTGTCATCAACTTGAAGGATTTAAGGTTTGAAGAGGCTCTTTAAATTGTTTTCTTTTGTCCAAAAAGAGAGATCATATAAACTTCTATTAATATACACAGTTTTACATATTTTTACAATAATAGAGAAATCTAAACTTTCATAAGCAAAGTTTTAATGGAGAGCAAGAAGCATACCCACACACATTTAAACTTAATGGTCTTAGCCTATACACAAAGAAACGAACCATCTCTAAGAGTACAAGTGAAATTTGAATTAACAAGTGAATCTTGCAGCTTCAACAAAAAGGACTTGAATTATATCAGGAACACAGAAGTAACAAGACTAAAAATCCCTTTAAGAATCTTTGCATTAAGGTATTAACAATAATGAATAATTGATAAATCAAATAATTCTATTGAAACAGTAATAATATTGTTACCAAATTTTGCTAATCATCCTTCTATATATTTGCAGAACAAGACAAATCTGCTGCTATATATTTGCAGAACAAGACAAAAAGGAGTACCTTAGCAGCTGGAGATGCAATTCTGGAATCATCAGTGTCCTGCTCGAGACTCCCAGACTTGAATTGAGCAAATCTTAACATTAGGAATTCAATCAATTCATGGCCAACAGATCTTAACAAATATATACAAAATACTTAAGAAGATTGCAAGAATAATAATGAAGCAGTGAAAATTAGAGAAGAAAGAACACGAAAGGAGATTTTTCTTCTCCTTCTTCGTCAGACTCACCTCAAAACAGAGAGTAACAAACCCTAGATATGATCGAGAAAGAAAAATAGAGTTTGTTGAAACAAGGGAGAGAGAGATTCAAGGAGCGGAGTGCGAGCGAGATGAAAGCACGATCGAGATCGAGATCGAGAGCGCGAGTGAAATTGAGAGCAAGAGTGCGAAGTGAGATCACGCCGATAGCAGGGTCCCCGATCTTTCTTTTGTCCCAGCTCTTAGGTTAAGTCTCCAATTTTGATTTTAGAGAATGGGAATAGCTAACACTTTTTAAGTTTTTTAAAAAAAAATTATATATATTCACTAACATTTTATTATAAATGTTACTTTATATATAATTTTATAATAATTACTAACACTTTAATAAATGTTAAGAGATAAATGTTACTAAATATTTAAAATGTAGTAGTGTCATCTAATGGTACATGGTTAAACTAAAAAGAATTTAGAAAAAGAAAGGAAGAAAATAAGTCGAATTGAACGAAACTAAGACTGTGTGTGGTTCAATGATTAGTTTTTATTACCAAGAATATCATTCCTAAGAATATAATGCCTAGAAACGAAATTACTTGGTATATAAAATTCTTATATTTGGTTATAAAATTTAATGTTTTGGAATATTATGTAATAATCCTAGGAATGAATAATTTTTTGTTTGGTTGGATCTAATTTTTTTGGTAATATTATGTAATATGCCAAAATTATCCTTAATCATTCAAGTTAAAAGATTAATGATTAAACTTAATAAACACATAAAAAAATTTTACATATAAATATATTTTCAATTAAAAGGTTAATATTATTATTTTTGGACAAAAAATATTTTTATTTCCAAAAATACCCCTATATCAAATATTTTCAACTAAAATTATTATTGACTTTTTCTTAAAAAATTAAATATAAATCTAATCAAATATTATTATTTTTTACATTTTGAATTTATAAAATATCTCTAATAATAAATTTATTAAAGATGTTTAATTAAAGTTATTATTGATTTTAATTTTTTTAAATTTACTAAAATACCCCTAATATTAAATATCTTTAATTTAAATTAACATTATCACAATTAAAGTTAGCATAAAATACTTACCTAAACGATAATTCATAATTCGCCTCATAATCCATAGTTGAATTAATATTAAACAAATCTCAAAAATTCTAACTAGATGTATTAAAAAGCTTTACTATTATCCAAATCAAAGTTACAAAGAAATCTCAAAAGTAAAAAATTACTAGCACTAATAAACATACATGCACAACTCTTGTACAAGAATACAAACACATCAACAAAATGAAATCAATGTTATGATAGACAGCCTCACACATAAAACAATTATCACAATTATTGAGCATGATGTCCTCTTCTCCATTGGTTTCACATTTTTTGTGCAAGTTGATCCCTCCATCTATCCCAAGCATTGCTCGTCTCAATTTGGTGGATCGTCCCACCATCTACTCCAAACATATTTTGATCTACTATATCATCAATAGGATCAACAACTATCACTCTTCTAATGTAATTATGCAAAAGGCAATATACAGTTATAATTCTTCCTAGAGTCTTAATAGGATACAATGACATTCCCCTTAAAATTTTTCATCTTCCTTTTAATACTCCAAATGCTCTTTCAATGATATTTCTAACTTGTGAGTGTTTCATATTAAAAAATTCTTGGACTGTATTGAGTTGACTATGTGGATTAAACTCACTTAAATGATATTTTTGTCCTCTATAAGATGGCAAAGATCTTATCCCTATTGAGAAGTAGTTTTTGTGAAGTTTAAACAAAGCCCAAAACAAATGAGAAGTGCCAGACAAGATCTAGGACATCACGTAAAGCTAGAAGGACCTTCTACAGCCTATCATATGGTCCCCACTTCCCACCCTCCAAAATAGATAAGAATAAGTATAAATGTGTAATAGAAAATTAATCTTTAATTAATTAATATTAATCAATTTTTGTATTATAAATTTATTTTTTAATTATAATTTTTTAAAAAAAATTAAAATTTAAAATTTAAAATAAAAATAATTTAAAAAATTAACTAATATTAAATTAAAATTAATTCGTTATTCGAATTCAATAAATAAATAAAGATAGAATAATACTTTACAATCAAGTTAATTATCCAACTAAATCTAACTAAAATGATATAACCTAATTGACATTCTCGCACCACTAAACATGTCAATATATGTAACTATCATTTCTTTCTATGTGGACTTTGTTTTTTTTTTTCAAATTTTTATGCGTTCTTTTTCTTCTTTCTACCTCTGATGATACTCTTTTTCTCTTTTTTCTTTTTCCTCATCTTTTTTTTTATTATTGTCATTGTCACCACCACCATGCGACCACCTCCATCTCCTCCTCCTCCTCTTTCTTTTCTCATTTGAATTTTTTCGATATCCTCCTTCCTTTTTCTCCTCCTCCTCTATCATCATTATTACTATCATTGTTATCATTATCGTTATTGTCATCATCGTCGTCTTCTTCTTATGTGTATAACAGTTCAAATTCAGAGTGCACCAAAATTTTTTAATAATGACGACATACAAACAAACTCCGTTCAAAGCAAGTTCAGACCAGAATGCATCGAAAGTAAATCAAGAATACACCGAAATTAAATCTAAATTGCACTGAAATTACTAAATGATAACTCAAAACTCCTCCTCCTCCTCCTTCTCCATTATCATCATTATTATCATCATCATTATCATTATTGTCATTATCGTTGTCTTCTTTTTATATCTATAATAGTACAAATCCAAACACTACAAGAAAGTACCGGAATAGCGACCGATTTTAGCAACCAAAAAAATTAGTTGCTAATAGCGACTGATTTAGCGACCGATACAAAATTTTCAAGACCAAATCAATGTTGGTCGCTAAATCACATTCAGCGACCGATTTTAGCGACCAATAAATTCGGTCGCTAATAGCAACCAATAAATTTTAAATACAACTGATGAGCGGATAATTTATACGCTTTTTGACATTGTTTTTAGTAGGATCTAGTTACTTTTAGGGATGTTTTCATTAGTTTTTATGTTAAATTCACATTTTTGGACTTTACTATGAGTTTGTGTGTTTTTCTGTGATTTCAGGTATTTTCTGGCTGAAATTGAGGGACTTGAGCAAAAATCAGATTCAGAGGTTGAAAAAGGACTGCTGATGCTGTTGGATTCTGACCTCCCTGCACTCAAAGTGAATTTTCTGGAGCTACAGAACTCGAAATGGCGCGCTTCCAATTGCGTTGGAAAGTAGACATCCAGGGCTTTCCAGCAATATATAATAGTCCATACTTTGGCCAAGAATTGACGACGTAAACTGGCGTTCAACGCCAGCCTTCTGCCCAAATCTGGAGTCCAGCGCCAGAAAAGGATCCAAAACCAGAGTTGAACGCCCAAACTGGCATAGAAACTGGCGTTCAACTCCACAAATGGCCTCTGCACGTGCTACACTTAAGCTCAGCCCAAACACACACCAAGTGGGCCCCGGAAGTGGATTTATGCATCAATTACTTACTCATGTAAACCCTAGTGACTAGTTTATTATAAATAGGACCTCTTACTATTGTATTAACCATCCTGGATTGTATTTTGATCCTGTGATCACGTTTTAGGGGGCTGGCCATCTCGGCCATGCCTGGACCTTCACTTATGTATTTTCATACGGTAGAGTTTCTACACTCCATAGATTAAGGTGTGGAGCTCTGCTGTTCCTCAAAGATTAATGCAAAGTACTACTGTTTTCTATTCAATTCTTCTTATTTCTCTTCTAAGATATCCATTCGCACCCAAGAACGTGATGAAGGTGATGATTATGTGTGACGCTCATCATCCTTCTCCCTTATGAACGCGTGTCTGACAAACACTTCTGTTCTACATGAAATAAGCTAGAATGAGTATCTCTTAGATCTCCTAACCAGAATCTTCGTGGCGTAAGCTAGAATGATGGCGGCATTCAAGAGAATCCGGAAGGTCTAAACCTTGTCTGTGGTATTCCGAGTAGGATTCAATGATTGAATGACTGTGACGAGCTCCTAACTCGCGATTGCAGGGCGTTAGTGACAGACGCAAAAGGATAGTAAATCCTATTCCAGCATGATCGAGAACCGACAGATGAATAGCCGTGCCGTGACAGGGTGCGTGAGCATATTATTCACTGAGAGGATAAGATGAAGCCATTGGCAAGGGTGATGCCTCCAGACGATTAGCCATGCCGTGACAGGGCATTGGATCATTTTCCCGTGAGATGACCGAAAGTAGCCGTTGACAGTGGTGATGTATCACATAAAGCCAGCCATGGAAAGGAGTAAGACTGATTGGATGAAGATAGCAGGAAAGCAGAGGTTCAGAGGAACGAAAAGCATCTCCATTCGCTTATCTGAAATTCCTACCAATGTTTACATAAGTATCTCTATCCCTATTTTATTATATAATATTCGAAAACACCATTATCACTTTATATCTGCCTGACTGAGATTTACAAGGTGACCATAGCTTGCTTCATACCAACAATCTCCGTGGGATTCGACCCTTACTCACGTAAGGTATTACTTGGACGACCCAGTGCACTTGTTGGTTAGTTGTATCGAAGTTGTGACAATTATGAATTAAGATCAGAGCACCAAGCTTTGGAGCCATTACCAGGATTTGTTCGAGCCTGGAGATCACAATTTCGTGCACCAAGTTTTTGGCGCCGTTGCCGGGGATTGTTTGAGTTTGGACAACTGACGGTTCATCCTGTTGCTCAGATTAGGTAATTTTCTTTTTATTTTATTTTCAAAAATTTTTCAAAAATATTTCTAAAATTTTCTCATCTGTTTTCGAAAAAAAAATAAAATGTTTTCAAAAAATTTTTATTCAAAATTTTTAAGAATGAATTCTAGTGTTTCATGAAGCATGTTGAAGCCTGGCTGGCTGTAAAGCCATGTCCTATTCCTTTGGGAATGAGTATGTCAGGCATGTCATGTCTTAATTACATGCTAAAGCTTGGCTGGCCATTGGCCATGTCTAGTGTTTTGGACCGGAGCTTTCATTGAAAGCTTGGCTGGCTAGTGAGCCATGTCTAATTCCTGGACTGAAGCTTTAGACTAAGAATGCAAGATTCCTGGAATTCATATTAAAAATTTTGGAATCCTTATTTTTCTTTTTCATATAATTTTCGAAAAAATCCAAAAAAATTAGAAAATCATAAAAATCAAAAATATTTTGTGTTTCTTGTTTGAGTCTTGAGTCACATTATAAGTTTGGTGTCACTTGCATATGCATCTTGCATTTTTTTCGAAAATATCATGCATTCATAGTGTTCTTCATGATCTTCAAGTTGTTCTTGGTAAGTCTTCTTGTTTGATCTTGATGATTTTTTTTGTTTTGTGTCTTTTCATGTTTATCATATGCATTCTTGAATTCTTAGTGCGTAAGCATTAAAGAATTCTAAGTTTGGTGTCTTGCATGTTTTCTTTGCATTAAAAATTTTTTCAAAAATATGTTCTTGATGTTCATCATGACATTCAAAGTGTTCTTGGTGTTCATCTTGATATTCATAGCATTCTTGCATGCATCACATGTTTTGATCTAAAAATTTCATGCATTGCATTTTTTTTGCGTTTTTCTCTCTCATCATAAAAATTCAAAAATCAAAAAAATATCTTTCCCTTTTTCTCTCATCAAATTCAAAAATTTGGATTGACTTTTTCAAAACTTTTTAAATCAAATTGTTTCTTATGAGTCAAATCAAATTTTCAATTTGAAAATCTTATCTTTTTCAAAATCTTTTTCAAAAATCAAATCTTTTTCAAAATTCTTAGTTATTTTCGAAAATTCCAAAAATATTTTTCAAAAATCTTTTTCTTATTTTTATACCAAATTTTTGAAAATAACATAATCAATTAATGTTTTGATTCAAAAATTTGAAGTTTGTTACTTGCTTGTTAAGAAAGATTCAAACTTTAAGTTCTAGAATCATATCTTGTGATTTCTTATGAATCAAGTCATTAATTGAGATTTTAAAAATCATATCTTTTCAAAAATATCTTCTTATCTTATCTTTTTCAAAAATATCTTTTCAAAATATCTTTTCTAACTTCCTAACTTCTTATCTTTTCAAAATTGGTTTTCAAAATTTGTTTCAACTAACTAACTAACTTTTTGTTTGTTTCTTAACTTTTTCAAAACCACCTAACTAATTCTCTCTTTCTAAATTTTCGAAAATATCTCCCCCTTTTTCAAAAATTTCTTTTTAATTAACTAATTATTTTTATTTTTATTTTTTATTTCAAAAATTTTCGAAAAAAAATACTAAACATTTTTCAAAAAACTATTTTCAAAAATCACTAACTCTTTTTCAAAATAATTTTCGAAAATTTTCCCTCCCCTATCTTATTCTATTTATTCATTCATATCCTAACATCTCATCTCACATCTCTAGCCTCCTCACAGTTGTGTTTCTTCCATTATATTACATTCTTTGTCTCCCCCTCTTCTTCCACTCACACAGGGATCCCTATACTGTGGTATAAAGGATCTCTATTATTATTATTATTTTTCTGTGCCTTCTTCTTTGCCATATGAGCAGGAGCAAGGATAAGAACATTCTTGTGGAAGCAGATCCAGAACCTGAAAGGACTCTGAAGAGAAAATTAAGAGAAGCTAAAATACAACAATCCAGAGATAACCTTTCAGAAATTTTCGAACAGGCAGAGGAGATGGCAGCCGAAAATAATAATAATGCAAGGAAGATGCTTGGTGACTTTACTGCACCTAATTCCAATTTACATGGAAGAAGCATCTCCATTCCTGCCATTGGAGCAAACAACTTTGAGCTGAAACCTCAATTAGTTTCTCTGATGCAGTAGAACTGCAAGTTTCATGGACTTCCATCTGAAGATCATTTTCAGTTCTTAACTGAATTCTTGCAGATATGTGATACTGTTAAGACTAATGGAATAGATCCTGAAGTCTACAGGCTCATGCTTTTCCCTTTTGCTGTAAGAGACAGAGCTAGATTATGGTTGGATTCTCAACCCAAAGACAGCCTGAACTCTTGGGATAAGCTGGTCACGGCTTTCTTAGCCAAGTACTTTCCTCCTCAAAAGCTGAGCAAGCTTAGAGCTGATGTTCAAACCTTCAGACAGAAAGAAGGTGAATCTCTCTATGAAGCTTGGGAAAGATACAAACAGTTGACCAAAAAGTGTCCTTCTGACATGCTTTCAGAATGGACCATCCTGGATATATTCTATGATGGTTTATCTGAGCTATCAAAGATGTCACTGGACACTTCTGCAGGTGGATCCATTCACCTAAAGAAAACGCCTGCAGAAGCTCAAGAACTCATTGACATGGTTGCTAATAACCAGTTCATGTACACTTCTGAAAGGAATCCTGTGAATAATGGGACGCCTATGAAGAAGGGAGTTCTTGAGGTTGATACTCTGAATGCCATATTGGCTCAGAATAAAATATTGACTCAGCAAGTCAATATGATCTCTCAGAGTCTGCATGGAATGCAAGCTGCATCCAACAGTACTCAAGAGGCATCTTCTGAAGAAGAAGCCTATAATCTTGAGAACCCTGCAATAGCAGAGGTAAATTACTTAGGTGAACCTTATGGAAACACCTATAACTTAACATGGAGAAATCATCCAAATTTCTCATGGAAGGATCAAAAGCCCCAACAAGGCTTTAATAATGGTGGAAGAAACAGGTTTAGCAATAGCAGGCCTTTTCCATCATCAACTCAGCAACAGACAGAGAACTCTGAACAAAATGCTTCTAATTTAGCAAATCTAGTCTCTGATCTATCTAAGGCCACTGTAAGTTTCATGAATGAAACAAGGTCTTCCATTAGAAATCTGGAAGCACAAGTGGGCCAGCTGAGTAAAAGGATCACTGAAATCCCTCCTAGTACTCTCCCAAGCAATACAGAAGAGAACCCGAAAGGAGAGTGCAAGGCCATTGACATAAGCGCCATGGCCGAACCTGTGAGGAGAGGACAGGACGTGAATCCCAAGGAGGAAGACCTCCTGGGACGTCCAGTGATCAATAAGGAGCTTCCCTCTAAGGAACCAAAGGACTCTGAGGCTCATCTAGAGACCATAGAGATTCCATTGAACCTCCTTATACCCTTCATGAGCTCTGATGAGTATTCCTCTTCTGAAGAGAATGAGGATGTCACTGAAGAGCAAACTGCCAAGTTTCTTGGTGCAATCATGAAGCTGAATGCCAAATTGTTTGGCATTGATACTTGGGAAGTTGAACCTCCCTTGTTCATCAATGAACTAAGTGATCTGGATCAACTGACATTGCCTCAGAAGAGACAGGATCCTGGAAAGTTCATAATACCCTGTACCATAGGCACTATGATCTTTAAGGCTCTGTGTGACCTTGGTTCAGGAATAAACCTCATGCCCCTCTCCGTAATAGAGAAACTGGGAATCTATGGGGTACAAGCTGCTAAAATCTCACTAGAGATGGCAGACAGCTCAAGAAGACAGGCTTATGGACAAGTAGAAGATGTATTAGTAAAGGTTGAGGGCCTTTACATACCTACTGATTTCATAGTCCTGGACACTGGAAAGGAAGAGGATGAATCCATCATCCTAGGAAGACCTTTCCTGGCCATAGCAAGAGCTGTGATTGATGTTGACAGAGGTGAAATAATCCTTCAATGGAATGAGAACTCCCTTGTATTCAAAACTCAAGGATCTCCCTCTGCAACCATGGAGAGGAAGCTTGAAAAGCTTCTCTCCAAGCAGAGTCAATCAGAGCCCCCACAGTCAAACTCTAAGTTTGGTGTTGGGAGGCCACAACCAAACTCTAAGTTTGGTATTGAACTCCCATATCCAAACTCTAAGTTTGGTGTTGGAGAGTCTCAACAAAGCTCTGCACATCTGTGAGGCTCCATGAGAGCCCACTGTCAAGCTATTGACATTAAAGAAGCGCTTGTTGGGAGGCAACCCAATGTTTATCTAATTCTTATTTTTATTGTTTTTCGTGTTTTCTTAGGTTCATGATCATGTGGAGTCACAAAATAAATAGAAAAATTGAAAACGGAATCAAAAACAGCAGAAGAAAAATCACACCCTAGAGGAGCATCTGTCTGGCGTTCAGCGCCAGAACAGAGCATGGTTCTGGCGCTGAATGCCCAAAATGGGCAGCTTCTGGGCGCTGAACGCCAGAACAGGCATGGTTCTGGCGTTCAACGCCAGAAATGGCACACAATTGGGCGTTGAACGCCCAAAATGGCCACCAACCTGGCGCTGAACGCCCAGAGTTGGGTACAAATGCATTTTTACATGCCTAATGGGTGCAGGGATGTAATTCCTTGAACACCTCAGGATCTGTGGACCCCACAGGATCCACTCAGGATCTGTGGACCCCACAGGATCCACTCAGGATCTGTGGACCCCACAGGATCCACTCAGGATCTGTGGACCCCACAGGATCCCCACCTACCTCCACTCACTTCTTCTCACCACTCTCTTTCACACAACCCCATAAACACTCTTCCCCAAAAACCCTTCACCAATCACCTCATCTCTCTTCCCCATCACCTCTTCACCACTCACATCTATCCACTCTTTCCCATAAACCTACCTCATAAACTCCACCTACCTTCAAAATTCAAAACCAATTTCCCACCCAAACCCACCCATATGGCCGAACCTTAACCCCCCTCCCCTCCCTATATAAAGCCCTCCATTCTTCATCAAATTCACACAACACAACCCCTCTATACCCTTCTTGGCCGAACCACATCACCCTCTCCCTCTCCTCTATTTCTTCTTCTTCTACTTCTATTCTTTTGTTTTATTGCTCGAGGGCGAGCAATATTCTAAGTTTGGTGTGGTAAAAGCATAAGCTTTTTGTTTTTCCATTACCATTGATGGCACCTAAGACCGGAGAATCCTCTAGAAGAGGGAAAGGGAAGATAAAAGCTTCCACATCCGAGTCATGGGAGATGGAAAGGTTCATCTCCAAAGCCCATCAAGACCACTTCTATGATGTTGTGGCCAAGAAGAAGGTGATCCCTGAGGTCCCTTTTAAACTCAAAAGAAATGAGTATCCGGAGATCCGACATGAAATTCAAAGAAGAGGTTGGGAAGTTCTAACAAATCCCATCCAACAAGTCGGCATCTTAATGGTTCAAGAGTTCTATGCCAATGCATGGATCACCAAGAACCATGATCAAAGTAAGAACCCGGATCCAAAGAACTATGTTACAATGGTTCGGGGGAAATACTTAGATTTTAGTCCGGAGAATGTGAGGTTGGCGTTCAACTTGCCATACATGGAAGAGAACGCACGCCCCTACACAAGGAGAGTCAACTTTGATCAAAGGTTGGACCAAGTCCTTATGGACATATGTGTAGAAGGAGCTCAATGGAAGATTGACTCCAAAGGCAAGCCGGTTCAACTAAGAAGATTGGACCTCAAGCCTATAGCTAGAGGATGGTTGGAGTTTATTCAATGCTCAATCATTCCCACTAGCAACCGGTCTGAAGTTACTATAGACCGGGTCATCATGATCCATAGCATCATGATTGGAGAAGAGGTGGAAGTTCATGAGATTATATCTCAAGAACTCTACAAGGTGGCTGACAAGTCCCCCACCATGGCAAGGTTAGCCTTTCCTCACCTCATTTGCCACCTATGCAATTCAGCTGGGATTGACATAGAGGGAGATATCCTCATCAAGGAGGACAAGCCCATCACTAAGAAAAAGATGGAGCAAGCAAGAGAGCCCAGTCATGGAGCTCAAGAGGCGCAAGAAGCTCATCACCATGAGATTCCGGAAATGCCTCAAATGCACTTTCCTCCACAAAACTATTGGGAGCACATCAACACCTCCCTAGAAGAATTGAGTTCCAATATGGGACAATTAAGGGTGGAACATCAAGAGCACTCCATCATGCTGCATGAAATAAGAGAAGATCAAAAAGCAATGAGGGAGGAGCAACAAAGACAAGGAAGAGACATAGAAGAGCTCAAGGACATCATTGGTTCCTCAAGAAGGAAACGCCACCATCACTAAGGTGGATTCATTCCTTGTTCTTCTTACTTCTGTTTTTCGTTTTCTATGTGCTTATCTATGTTTGTGTCCCCATTACATGATCATTAGTAGTTAGTAACTTTGTCCTAAAGTTATGAATGTCCTATGAATCCATCACCTCTCTTAAATAAAAACTGTTTTAATTCAAAAGAACAAGAAGTACATGAGTTTCGAATTTATCCTTGAACTTAACTTAATTATATTGATGTGGTGACAATGCTTCCTGTTTTCTGAATGTATGCTTGAACAGTGCATATGTCTTTTGAAGTTGTTGTTTAGGAATGTTAAATATGTTGGCTCTTGAAAGAATGATGACTAGGAGACATGTTATTTGATAATCTGAAAAATCATAAAAATGATTCTTGAAGCAAGAAAAAGCAGCAAAAAAAACAAAGCTTGCAGAAAAAAAAAAGAGAGAAAAAAATAGGCGAAGAAAAAAAAATATAGAAAGAAAAAAGAAAAAGCAAGCAGAAAAAGCCAATAACCCTTAAAACCAAAAGGCAAGGGCAAATAAAAAGGATCCCAAGGCTTTGAGCATCAGTGGATAGGAGGGCCGAAAGGAATAAAATCCTGGTCTAAGCGGCTAAACCAAGCTGTCCCTAATCATGTGCTTGTGGCGTGTAGGTGTCAAGTGAAAACTTGAGACTGAGCGGTTAAAGTCAAGGTCCAAAGCAAAAACAAAGAGTGTGCTTAAGAACCCTGGACACCTCTAATTGGGGACTTTAGCAAAGCTGAGTCACAATCTGAAAAGGTTCACCTAATTATGTGTCTGTGGCATTTATGTATCCGGTAGTAATACTGGAAAACAAAGTGCTTAGGGCCACGGCCAAGACTCATAAAGAAGCTGTGTTCAAGAATCATCATACTGAACTAGGAGAGTCAATAACACTATTCGAAATCTGAAGTTCTTATAGATGCCAATCATTCTAAACTTCAATGGATAAAGTGAGATGCCAAAACTATTCAAGAGGCAAAAAGCTATAAGTCCCGCTCATATGATTGAAGCTCTGCTTCATTGATAGTTTGGAATTTATAGTATATTCTCTTCTTTTTATCCTATTTGATTTTCAGTTGCTTGGGGACAAGCAACAATTTAAGTTTGGTGTTGTGATGAGCGGATAATTTATACGCTTTTTGACATTGTTTTTAGTATGTTTTTAGTAGGATCTAGTTACTTTTAGGGATGTTTTCATTAGTTTTTATGTTAAATTCACATTTCTGGACTTTACTATGAGTTTGTGTGTTTTTCTGTGATTTCAGGTATTTTCTGGCTGAAATTGAGGGACTTGAGCAAAAATCAGATTCAGAGGTTGAAAAAGGACTGCTGATGCTGTTGGATTCTGACCTCCCTGCACTCAAAGTGGATTTTCTGGAGCTACAGAACTCGAAATGGCGCGCTTCCAATTGCGTTGGAAAGTAGACATCCAGGGCTTTCCAGCAATATATAATAGTCCATACTTTGGCCAAGAATTGACGACGTAAACTGGCGTTCAACGCCAGACTTCTGCCCAAATCTGGAGTCCAGCGCCAGAAAAGGATCCAAAACCAGAGTTGAACGCCCAAACTGGCATAGAAACTGGCGTTCAACTCCACAAATGGCCTCTGCACGTGCTACACTTAAGCTCAGCCCAAACACACACCAAGTGGGCCCCGGAAGTGGATTTATGCATCAATTACTTACTCATGTAAACCCTAGTGACTAGTTTATTATAAATAGGACCTCTTACTATTGTATTAACCATCCTGGATTGTATTTTGATCCTGTGATCACGTTTTAGGGGGCTGGCCATCTCGGCCATGCCTGGACCTTCACTTATGTATTTTCATACGGTAGAGTTTCTACACTCCATAGATTAAGGTGTGGAGCTCTGCTGTTCCTCAAAGATTAATGCAAAGTACTACTGTTTTCTATTCAATTCTTCTTATTTCTCTTCTAAGATATCCATTCGCACCCAAGAACGTGATGAAGGTGATGATTATGTGTGACGCTCATCATCCTTCTCCCTTATGAACGCGTGTCTGACAAACACTTCTGTTCTACATGAAATAAGCTAGAATGAGTATCTCTTAGATCTCCTAATCAGAATCTTCGTGGCGTAAGCTAGAATGATGGCGGCATTCAAGAGAATCCGGAAGGTCTAAACCTTGTCTGTGGTATTCCAAGTAGGATTCAATGATTGAATGACTGTGACGAGCTCCTAACTCGCAATTGCAGGGTGTTAGTGACAGACGCAAAAGGATAGTAAATCCTATTCCAGCATGATCGAGAACCGACAGATGAATAGCCGTGCCGTGACAGGGTGCGTGAGCATATTATTCACTGAGAGGATAAGATGAAGCCATTGGCAAGGGTGATGCCTCCAGACGATTAGCCGTGCCGTGACAGGGCATTGGATCATTTTCCCGTGAGATGACCGAAAGTAGCCGTTGACAGTGGTGATGTATCACATAAAGCCAGCCATGGAAAGGAGTAAGACTGATTGGATGAAGATAGCAGGAAAGCAGAGGTTCAGAGGAACGAAAAGCATCTCCATTCGCTTATCTGAAATTCCTACCAATGTTTACATAAGTATCTCTATCCCTATTTTATTATATAATATTCGAAAACACCATTATCACTTTATATCTGCCTGACTGAGATTTACAAGGTGACCATAGCTTGCTTCATACCAACAATCTCCGTGGGATTCGACCCTTACTCACGTAAGGTATTACTTGGACGACCCAGTGCACTTGCTGGTTAGTTGTATCGAAGTTGTGACAATTATGAATTAAGATCAGAGCACCAAGCTTTGGAGCCATTACCAGGATTTGTTCGAGCCTGGAGATCACAATTTCGTGCACCAACAACCAAAATAAAATCGGTCGCTATTTTTTTATTTAGCGACCGATTTAGCAATCAAAACAGAAATAATGTCTTTAGAACTGTTGGTCACAAAAAGAGGTGGCTATTTTTTATTTTAGCGACCGATTTTACAACTGATAGTGAAACAGGGTGAACAATTTTTCGGTCGCTAATTTAGTCACTAAATTAATGGTCGCTAAAGTGGTTGCTAAATGTTAATTTAGCGACTGATTTTAGTGACTAATATAATCAGTCACTAATAGCTACCGAATTAGCAATCGACTAGTTTTATACAACTAAAATATAAACGGTCACTAAATCGGTCGCTAATTTTTAAATTAGCGACCGATTTTATAAATTAGAATAGGGCCTTATCATTCTAAGTTTACTTCCTTAACCTCTTATATTGTATTCCGATTGATAATAAGTAATATCTACAGATTTTTATTTTTTTGAAGTTAACCTCTTATATTGTATTCCACTTGATATTAAGTAATATCTATAGATTTTTACCTTCACCTACCGCGGCTCATGCAATTTCGGATATTATTAAAGGGCATTACTTTCAGCCGTGCCCTTCGTGAAAAAAATACCAGATGCTACTAAGAAATTTTGGTGGAAAAAGTTCGAAGTAGATTTTAGAGAAACATTTAATCTTTGGTAGATTAAGAATTAGTTCTAAGTTTGAAAAATTTAATATATATCAACTTATAACTATTCTTACTTGTGTCCAGAGCAAACATAAGTTTTTTCCTCCAAATCTTCATTAGGCTCGAAAAAATTTTGAGAAGCGAGGTGCGGCTTTACTAAAAAATTTGTTAGAAAAAGCTCGTGCAAGTCGTGTCAAACCTCAATGGATAGGAGATGTTGTGTGGGATGCTCTCTGTACTTGTTGGAATACTGATGCTGGATTTCTAAAAAAGAGCGTGCAAAGCAAGTTAAATCGAGCATCTGATTGCAGCAGATTTGGAGCGGCTCTTCATACTGCTGGCTCAATTTTCGTTACCCAACACAAAGCTAATATGGTGCTGTTATAGAAAAACTTAGATCTTTTATGTTATAATTTTATACACTTCAATTGGTAGTTGATACTCATAGGTTTTTTAATTTATATGTTTGGTAGAAAAAATCATTAAAGAGGACTCCAACACAGTTAGAATTATTTGCGAAGACCCACAAACACAAGGATGAAACATGGGTGGATAAAAAATCAAAGCATGTTGAGGTGAGTCTATCTTAATCAAAATATATATCTCTCCCTCTGTATGTATTATTTTAATATTGCATTAGGGCTAGTGTTTCAGCTCATATAGGGCTGTTCTGTTATTGTTCATCAAATTATTTTTCTTACTGAACATGACTGTTGAAGCAGTCTATATATGCATTTATGGCACAATGTTGGTTGGTAATGACCTAAGCTAAAGATATATGAAACCCTTTAATGCACTATAAAATTAAAAATTCAGTCACCTTAACAAGATAAAATCATCATAAGCACAACACTGCCACCCTCCCTTACCAATATAAAGTCATTTCCCCCCCCCCTCCTTTTTTTTCAGTGCCATGACTTTCTCTCAGGTTATTCTGATGAAGAACTGAGAAATCCTTTATATGATGCTGTAGCGTAGATACATGCTTGTAGCTTTCGGTCATTTATATATGGTAAATTTGGGATTTGGTACTATTTTAATGTTTAGATTTTAGCAAATATTCAAGATATTATGATTTTTATTTTTGAAATGCATATGGGTTTGTATGTTCTACTTTGACGGTTGAAATTTTTTTGACATGAATGTCTAATTTTTCTATAATCTAATAGAAATTGTTGATGTAAAAACTACATTAAAATCAATATTATTGGATTATCTTGATGCGTAGCATTGTCCCATATTAATATACGCATATCATTGGTGCAATTAGCAGTGTTCACTTAGTACAAAAGGGATGAATCAGCTAGAAACTTTGCATTAGATGACCTAAGCTTTGTAATTATTACTTAACATGCTTATATTTTTAGTTTTTAAAGAAGCACTTAACATATATTTTAATTTTCTTTAATTTTCTGCATGCATAGCAGGATGAATTTAAAAATACTATAGAACAGGCTATGTAAAAAGTATCCGAAGAAGGAAGTAATGCACCAAATGAGATAGATGTGTGGTGTGAAATAGTTGGAGTTAAAAAGAAAAGAATTTATGAACTTGGAATAGAATCCACTGCAATTAACAAAAGATCTCGTTATCGTGGCTCCAGTTCTCAGTCATCCGATTGGTTGCAAATGTCAAAACATGAAGATATAATGAAGAAAATGCAAGAAGAGAACGTTGACTTAAAACCTAGGTTGGTAAAGACAGAAAGAGGACTTGAACTCACTAACCGTATGCTTCAAGAAATGATAAAAAAGCTTAATGTTGAAATTTCGGTTCCTCAACTAGAAGGTGAAGAAAAAAATATAGGAGAGGATGAAGATGGTGAACATACGTCTAAAGAGTGATTAGTAATAGTTGCATACTTATTATTGTTGTTTATGATATTGAATTGATGAGTTATTTTGGTTCTTGTTTAAGTGTGTTATGATATTTTGGTTATTGTTTAAGTGTTATTTACTTTTATGTGTTAAATTGTAGGTTTTTTGTTGATGGTTTTTCAATATTTGATGGCAAAAATATAAAAATTTAATAAAAAATAATTAAAAAATGATGATAGACTGAACCAGGTTCCACACTTAGCGACCAAATTAGAGACTGAAATGTTGGTCCCAAATTAGCGACCGATTTAGTGACCGAAATAACAGTCGCAAATTGGAGACCAAAACACTGGTCGCAAATTAGTGACCGATTTAGCGACTGAAAAGTTGATCGCTGTTTAGCAACCGATTTGTTTAGCGACCGATACTCTTTGGTGAGGGTTTGGTGGCCTTGTTAACAAATCGGTCGCTAAAATCGGTCGCTAAAGTTTAGCGACCGAAGTTGGTCGCTATTTTCTAATTAGTAACCATGGTTTTAGCGACCACCCAAATCAGTCGCTAAATCGGTCGCTATTCCGGTAATTTCTTGTAGTGATCCTTCATAATTCATATATCCAGCATCACATAAGTAGTAATGACCTAGTGTGATATATAAAATTGAACAAAATTAATAAAAGATCAAATGGTTACTTTAATAACATACTAAAGTCTCAATAAAATACCTTAGGAAACAGTATACCCATTGCGAAATAGTGCATCTCACAATACCGCTAGAATTCACAGTTGAACCCTCCCAACCCGCCAGTACATAGATAAATTACATATCGGGAGCAACCACTCCAAGCACATTAATTGTTATGTCACCTATTCTGTTTCGATATCTAGGCTTATCAGCCTCAAGGACATTGACCTTGATATGGATACCATCTAAGGCTCCTAGGCAATTCTAAAATCCAAAAAAAAAAGATCAATTAACTCAATCCTAAACCACACCAAGCATATCAGGTTTAATAGCATTAGCAAGATAAATTACCTTGAACCATTTCCATCGTTCATCCATTTTATCCTGGCTAAATGGTTGAGGTTTCTTTAAAAAGAGATTATGATATCTCAAAATAGCAAGCAATACATCATTAAATGGCCTACTAATTGTTTCTTTAGATCTCAGAAATTGTCTCTTTATTTCTAATTTTGACGTCATGTGCTATAATATGTAAAAATATGGCAACCATTTCTTCTACACCTATATTCCTACTTGGTTCTAACATTCCAATCCCTCTAAGCATATTACACAATGCATAAAACGCATGTCTATCCATTCTTGTGTTTTCTATACATGCTAGATCACTAAAATAAATAATCCTATAATTACTAACATCCCTTACTACTTGCCTACTATAACTATGATTCCATTTTCTTTTCTTTTTTCTCAATTGCGATATAGTCAAAACATAGCAAATCGTCAACAACTTAACCATAAGGTTATTCATTAGTTCGAAACGTAAAATCAAGCAGGCAATAATTCTCATCTTTTGTTTGGGATCCATTCTGTCAAAAAAGAAAAAAACATTAAAATATTTAGCTAAAAAATCCAAACTTTATAAATCAATTCAAATATACAATACATAATACAGATCTTACAATTCAGTTTCATTTTCAAGTCATATATGCAATACATATGAGTGCTACTTCAGTCTAGAATTGAAAATTACACTAATTAAAACAAAGTTTCTTCATTTTAATAGATGTATCACTAATAACTTCACCGTCATACCATAAGCAACAGGTCAAGCATACTACAATATAAACATATATATATATATATATATATATATATATATAAATCAAAACCAGTCCGATAGACATAAACAATCAACCATCAAGGCTATAAATAGTGCACCAGAGTATTATGACATATTTTAACTTGTTACCATGCTAGTACACATAAACAATATATTTATATAAATAGGAGCACATAATGCTTAATGCAATAGACCAATAATCAGAGTAACATAACATATTATTCTAACTTAATGCACATCAAACTTTACCATGAATTTTCACTTGCCCTGCAAATTAAATTTCAAGTTATTTGGCCTTGGCCATAAAGATAGCACTCATTGCAACAAGAACATTATGCCGATGCTAATATCTATCATAAGTTCCTAGTTGACATATATTCGTCTGGCTTTTTACATACATTTTACATTCACGAAACATTTAATTTCATTAACATACTTAACCATATTATTTATCACGAGAATGAGACAATTAAGCAGGAAAGAAAGCTTTTGATGTAAATAGGGGAAGAGACTGCTCACATTGCCTACAAAGACTAACCAAACATCTACTTCCTCTCTATTGCTCTGACTTGCACTAGCAGTAGCAGGATCTATTTGGAGATTATAAGAATCAATAACAAAAACAATAGGTTCAAGGAAAAAAAACTGTCATAGAAACTCTTGCACATTAATAAGCACCACATGCAATTGCTAGAAGAGGATGAAAGAGATAAGAGGGAAAATCAGCATCACAACATATCCTTCTCCATATTGGAACATTTAAAAGCTTTAAGCAATGAGGCACCAAAGCACCCCTTGACAATTTTTCCAATCAAGTAAGTTAAGCATTAACCAAACATCATTCAAATTTTATTTCATTTAAACAACTGGCAAAATCATAACATATAATTCTCAATCAAACCAGCTTAGAAGATCCTTTCCCAACCTCTAACTGAAATATTTCAGTCATAGTCAACAAATGTATAGATTACACAATGCTAGTCCAAGCAACAAGCCAAATCCTAATTAGCTAGTTTACTAACTAAGAAATCATTAACGGGAGAAGTTAGGCCCCACCAAAACAAAATAACTAGTACTAATTTCAGCCAGCATTGAGCACAGCATAGCCCATTCAACCTAGCTCAAGCCAAATGCAAATCATTTTCTAGAAAACAAAATACACTGTTACGAATCAAAATATGCAATTGATTTACCATAACACTATTCAATTGTAAGCAACACAACATCCACAGAGAAACCTAATTAAATTTCTAAAAAATAAAAAATTTTCCAACTGCACCTTGGCGACACGAAATCCTTAACTTAAGCTTCCTCACTCTGAATTCGTTGTTGTCTTCATCATTGCAGTTCAATCTGCAGCCGCACCTTGGCGACACGAAGAAGTTATCGAGCGGGAACGAAGTTGAAGTGAATCCAACGGAGAAATCGAGCTCATCGCCCTTACGCACGACCTCGGAGTGGCAGAAGAGGAAACACGAACGCAAACAAAACAAGCGTAGAAGCAGTGAATCTTCCTTCTAGAATGAGGTGCGCGGTGGTCGTGCAAATCTAAATCGGCGGTGAGGCGAAGCCGACACCGGTGGAGCCTCCATGAATTTGGGCACTGCTAGGGTTTGGTTTTCATGGACGATGGGCTCTGCTAGGGTTTGGTTTTCTGATGAAATGAGAAGGAAAAATATGAAGAGGAAGGGTTAAGGTTAGTTTAGTAAGGAAAATTTAGTCTTTTTACTTTATTATACACATTCCATTCCTATTGGAATTAAAGATAACCAGGAGAAAGATGGGAATAAAATTGGTGCTATTTTGATTCCAGGGAATAAAAGTTACATGGGAATATATTTTTAACTTTGAAACAAACATGGGAATACGATATTCTCATCTAAATATTTGTGGAAATATTCTAATATTCCCCAACCACACACACCCTAAGAGTTTTTCACATGAATATGATCAACTAAGATGGGGATTCTCTAAATTTTATAGAGCAACTTGGCAGAACTTGCAAGAATGACAAATTAAAGTAGAGCTTTCAAAGACTAACTAGTTGCAAGTTTTTCAGCAATGCTAGAAAATGATGGCAAGCAATTGAAGATTTTGATCTTTTTTTATAGACATCGGGACATAAATCCCAAAAAGAAAGAAAACTAGACAGACATTATCCTAGAGAAAGTAGTTTCAATGAAGTTTCCATGAAAACTTAAATAAATACACGAGGGAATAGAGAAGAAGAACTGACATCCCAACTAAAGCTCATGTCCTTGTCATGCCAATCTATCTGCACAAGCATTCGCTTCTCAAAACTCATGGACGATGTTCTAATTGCTTGGCCTACTGCAATGATCTTTAATAGCCAAAACTAATACTCTTGTAGAGTGTAACTCTATGGTTTTTTGAAGGCAAAGACTTACTGCTATTTTAGAATCCACCTTCATGCAAACATTCATGTGTCCAAGGTCTAGAGCTAAGTCCAATCCTAACAGAATACCTCAAACATCTTCTAAAGTCACCGTAAAGTTACCTAGATTTGCACTACAACAAGACAAAAATTGCCTTCATGGTCTCTTAATATACATCTGCAAGCCTCCTGACCGTCTTTTGTAATAGAGCCATCAGAATTGAGCTTAATGAAGGTAGAGTTTGGGGAGATCCAACATATTTGTTTTTCAGCAAAGCACCTAACCTTTTTTCTTGCACGAACTATCTCCTCATGCACTGAGTTATAATCTTTAGCTAAGTGGACATCCAAATCATGGATCTTACTTTCATCTACTTCATTGTCCCTCTAAAAAATATACTTGTTGTGGCGATACCAAAGAAAGCATAGGGTGCAAATATACAATCAGGGAAAGAGTAGTTGACTAAAGAACGTATCGGAACTCAATGAAGCGTCAATTCTCATCCACGTATTCTTTGGGACTTTGCAATCGCGAAGGACATGGAGCAAAAACTCTGAAGAAGAACCAAAAATCAGACAAGTATCCTCTTGGGTCATGTGCCTGCAAGCTTGAACCTCATTTGTCAAAAGGACTTCATTAGCACCTAGCTAAAGAAAGGTGTGCATCCTTTGGGGATTCAATTTTCCAAATTCTAAAAAATAAATCAGCCCTAGTGTAACACTCCAACTTTTGACACGTCATGACCAATGGCAATTGTTTAGGTGTTACTTATCGTAAGGACCTACTTAGCTCTAGACTTGGGTTTCATAAGCAAATGGTAATATAATCCTTTATCGGTTCAACGTAATTAACTTACTTATCATGAAAAATCATTTAGTTGTTCGCAAGGTTAATACTTAAGGTCATATCACAAATAAATACATGGTAATAGCAAATATCATATATACATATATACAAATATACACATGAGTTAAGTTTGGAGATACATGTCATTCTTCATAAACCGATAAATACACCAAGATATGTATACATATACAAAAGAGGAAGTCAGTCCTAACCCTCATACGGGTTTTCTAAACTGGAACCAAACTACTAAGTGGTCCTACCCCTCTAAAAGTACTACAAAAGCGAGGAAAAAGTAATATTACTGATCATCAAAAGGAGTAAAAAGTTAGCTAGGTCAATCTCCGGAATGGTCTTCATCTAGAGTGAACACGTATGGCATGCCAGGATCGAAACGTGGACGATGTACCAAAACTCAAAACTCAATGGACTCCTTTGCCGATCCCATCTGGGGAGGGGGAAAAAGAAAGAGAAGAAGGGTGAGAACCTAGAGTTCTCAGCAAGGTAAAAATGAGAACCTAAGGTCTTTGTCTCTAAGTTGTCGTGAAACAGAAAAATAGAACAAACACAAAAACACAAGGCACAAAATATATACAACAAGTAAATAGAATAAACAATCAAGAAATGGCAATAAATAATTCACAAGAAATTCATATGCACAAACAAGATGATGCGTGCCTGTTCCTAGCGCAGGCCATGAGCTCATGCGTCGATTATTTACCCGCAACTTGATGTTACTCGGGGCGAACACCAAATATGGTTTCTTTACCGTGTCAATTAGGCACAATTATCATCATGGGCGAAACCATATCAATTAGGATATCTTGCATCATGGTAAGAGACAGGCTATTAATTAGGCGAACATTCCCGCATCAGCAATCTCAGGCTATCAGTTAGGCGGGCACTTCCACTTTAGCAATTTGGCATAAGGCCCATTCAATATACAATTCTCAACTTTTGTTTCATTCATTGTTTCTCGTTTTCTTTTCTTTTCTTTATGCCTCCACATCACCATTTACTTATACGTACCTCCGCATCACCGTTTTATCATACATACCTCCGCATTACCATTTAATTACACAACCCTCTGCATCACCATTTAACATCAACTCTTTTAATATAAAACCTATCCTTTCCTTTTCCTTTAACTAAGGACATGTATGCTGCCAAATCTAGACATGCTCATTTGGATTGAAATTAAATTTTAATCGTATTTGGATTTTAATTGGATTTGGCGGCAAACTTAATGAAAATCTGATACTGCCTTAAGAAGATTTAGAAAAATACAACAGGTAGCTCTGTTTTTAAAAAATTTATGATAAATCCAATTCTAATCCGATACTTCCAAATTTTGGTGAGAATATACTTAACATCCCCAAGTTTTAGAAAAAATAAGTTCCAGATCCATAGCACCTCGTTTGGTTAATTAAATATCAGTTGGAAGAGTTGTCCTGCTCAGCTTCCAAGAGACATAAATAACTCTAAAAAATAGAAATGGATATGAAATTTGTACTCATTTAAAATAGACTGGTAGGTCTTTAAAATTATTTTGGAAGCAACTCAAAATTCTAAATAAATCAAAAGTTATAGTAGCTGGAAGTTGGTACTGCAGAACCAGAAAACCAGAAAATTCTGCAACAACCACTAAACTTCAAAAATTCATATCTTCCAAACCACTTGGCCAAATTCCCTGAAATTTTTATGGAGTAATATTGACTTCTTGAAATTTGATAGAAAAATGGATTGATTGGAAAATCATGTCTATATTTCTCCCAGTTTTTATTTTAAGTTGCTGTCTAATCTGTTTAAAAATTTCTGCAGCAAGGCTTCTAGATTTTCACTAACCAAATCCGACCACCTAAGTTCCTAACTCATACCAATCAACAATTCTCATTATTTATTATCATTTCTACAAGAATTATGCTCTAATTTCACCCAAGAGCATCAGATCCATAAATATCAAGAATTTATACGATTAACATAACATGATCACATTTTCACAACATTAAAAATATGCACTACATTCAGCAATAATAATTCAGCCACTTAACAGAATTTTCAGCAGCATCAATCAAGTTAACTCGTCACTATCAATCAAGATTACATCTAAAAATTATCCATAAATAATTTATATTCCAAAGCCTTACCTCTTTTTGAAGTTAAAAATTCTATTTCTGCTTCTTCCCTGAATCAAAACTCTAGCCACACAGAATTGGAGCTTCGGACTCTCCTCCAAGGTCAAATGGCCGACCTCAACTTGAGCAAGAGAAGAGTTCTTGTTTACGGTTACTACTGTTCTAGCAAGAATTAAAATTAGAACGGCAGTAGTGGAACAAGGGGAAGAATAGAATTTCTTTCTTTGAATTTTGAAGAAGAGGAAAAAGAAAAGTTGTTGGTTCTCACCTAGCAAGGATGCTTTGAAGATTCAAAGTGGTGAGAGGTGGGCGCCTATCTTCTTGATGTGGATTGCTCTTCCATCCATTCCAGCTTCATTTTGCTCTCTTCTTTGTTCTTTTCCTTTGTTTTGTGCGTGTCTTTGATTTGAAGAGGATGAAGAGCATTAGATTCATTAGGTGGAAGAAAAGGAAGTGGGGTGAGATGGTGCAGAGGCTTCGTGTCTTCTCTTTGTTTCAACACAGCATCAATTCAAGTCTTGAGGAGGTGTAACCAAAGTTCCAAATGGTGCTGAGAGGGAAGGCAATCAGGGTTGGGCTTAATTAAGGGAAGCTTGGTTCAGTTGAACTAAGAAAAGGAAAAGAAAATCGTGACTTTGAAAGAGAGGAAGAAAAAGCCAGGTTAATAGTTGATAGTGCATTTAGGATAATTTCTCTGTTAATTCACTACTTATAAATTAGTAAGAGGTAGTTAATTTTAAAAGAAATAAATTAACTGTAGCGGTAATTATCTAATTACCAAGATTCGTCACTCAGAAGCACTAAAAAAAAGTTTTAGCGCTAAGTGTTTTAATTTTAATTCGTTATATATATATATATATATATATATATATATATATATATATATATACCTATGCACATCAGTGAACGTTGTAAATAATGAGGAATCACAGGTCTCGTGGGGTAGGGTGGTTACACCTAGAATTCTCAGGGGCATTTAAGAATTCACGCTACTTAATCATCCCCCAAGATTTCTTCTAGAGCCTTCAAGGATGAGAAAATAGGGACCCAGTCCTCTCCTAAAACCTCCTCAATTTTACCTAAATCCCATTTGACATTTGCTGTATATTCACTGACTATGTTGTTCAGAATATCCTCTAATATATCTGGTTGAGCAAAGTCTTCAAGTTTATTCACGCTCGGAATCCAATAATCTTTCCAAAATCGAGTGCTATCACTATCACCGATCCGCTGTACCAATTTCATTTCAAATTTAGGCCACACTTGAGCGATACCCTTCCAAGCATTTGAACAAGATTGGAACTTCTTGACAATGGACATGGTATTCTCCTCACATTTATATTTTCTTCTAATTACCTTGACCTAAAGAGCATTCCTATTTTGCACCAAATTCCATACTAATTTCATGATATTAGCATCATTTACTACTCTGGCTGGTTTAAAACCCAAGCCGCCAATTTTTTTTGGCAAACACAGTTTCTCCCAACTAACTAAATGGACCTTCCTACCAGCACTGCTGCTTCCCCACACAAAGTTCCTGCAAACTTGATCAATCTTATCATACAAACTCAGTGGCAGTCTCATTGTTTGCATGAGATAAAAAGGGATAGTTATTAACACTGATTGGGCCAAAGTGACCCTGTCCGCAAGAGAGAGATTTTGTGCCTTCCAAGTGTTAAGCCGATATGTCATTCTATCAAGGATGAACTGAAAATCTTCTTTTTTTTTTGTACATTCATGAAGCAAGGGGACTCCCAACTATTTATCCAAATTTGACGTTAGCCTCATCCCTAAAGATCTACTCAATTCTAGCTTCCTTTCCAAACCAAACATACGTTGTTAGAGAAAAAGACACTTGATTTCTCATAATTTACCTTTTGACCTGAACTTCGACAGAATAAGTCCAAAATTCCTGTCACTATCTTAACCTGATCTAGGAATGCTTTTCCAAACAATAATATATCATCTGCAACGCAAAGGTGGGATAGATCTGGACCACTTCTATTGAGGACAATTGGTTCCCAAAGTTTGTACTTTACTGCCACTAAGATGATATGAGATAATATCTCCACACATAATACAAATAGGTAGGGCGACATGGGATCTCCCTATCTAATACCTCTGGTTGGAAGGAAGGAACTAGATGGGGGCACCATTCTAAAGGACTTTCATATCTGCTGACGTGTAGCATTACACAATCAAATTAATAAAACTCTCTGGTAGACCAGCTTCGATGAGAGTATCTTGGATAAATTGCCAGTTTAATCTATCATATGCCTTCTCTAAGTCAATCTTGATCTCCATATATCCAACCTATCCTTTTTTATCCTTATTTTATGAATAACTTCCTTAGCAATTAGAATATTATCTGCGTTTTACCTCCTCAGAACAAAATTGCACTGAGATAGACTAATAAGCTTCAGCATAATTACTTTAAGCTTGTGAAAAATGATTTTAGTGATCAGCTTATACGTAACGTTGCATAATCCAATCGGCCTAAACTGACTACAAGATTCTGGGTTGTCCTTTTTCGGAAGAAGGGAGATGAAGGTGTTATTGACTGCCTTGATTTCCTCATGATCTACGAATATTTTCTTCACCCACTCTGCCAAAGGCCATTTAACCGATCAGTTACTCTGGTAAAATATCGGAGGTAGGCCATCGGGTCCTGGAGCTTTCCAAGCACCCATAGCAAAGAGGGAGAAGAAATCTCTTCATTGGTTACCATACTATCTAGTCGACTTCTCTCCTTGCCAGTCAACGGAGGAAACAAGTCAGGTGCCTCCAACTTCTCATAAGGCATATCCTCTATGTATAAATTGCGAAAGTGTTGTTCCAAGATCTTTAAGTTGTTGGGAATCATTTATCCAAACTCCTTTATTATTCTTTAACATAGTCACTTTATTCCTCCTCCTTCTAGAAGTGGCAATGTTATGGAAGTAGGAGTTATTTTATCTCCAAAGTTAATCCACTTACATCTTGAGCACCGCTTCCAGTAAATCTCTTTCTGAATCAGCACTGTCTCTAGCTACTTCCATAGAGAGGATTGCAAATTATCTAGGAAAGGGTTTACTTCAAACCGAAGAGAAGCAGCAATGCCATCCAATCTTGCAAACAGTCGGGATTTCCTTTTGAACAAGTTCCCAAATACGTCTTTGTTCCAATGCTTGGCTGCCTCCATAAACTTTGAAATATTTTCATTCAAGAGCCCATTTTTCTTCCAGTTACTCTCCAAAAATTTCTTAAATTTCGCATGTTTTCCAAACTGCAATAAATCTAAAAAACCGAGAAGAAGATCCGCCACTTAACTCACCAAAATGAAGAAGAATAGGAGCATGGTCAAACTTTAATTTCAGAAGATGTTTCACTACTCTTTATTAAATTTTTGGGACCATGCATCGTTAGTAATATATCTATCTAGTCTTCTTCTAATTGATCCTCTTTGTCAAGTGAAAGGTTGGCCTTGAAACCCCATATCTTGTAACTGACATCCTAAGAGACAATCTGCAAAGCATTATTAGTCTCTTGATAGCTGAGAGTTATCCCCTGTGTCTGCCATTGATAACACACTATTAAAGTCACCAGCCACACACCATTCACCCTGTAAGGAATCATCAATTCTCAATAAGCCTTCCCACAGAGCAGACAGGAGCCTAAGATGAGGGAAACTATAAACCACCATCAAGTGCTAAAACTGATCTGTACCATACGCTACCTTCAAATGTACAAACTATCTATGAGACTCAATAACATCAACCTTTCAGCTATTAGAGTTCTACAGTATCCAGATGCCTCTGGAAAAACCAACTCCTTCTTCAAGATGCCAGTTTGAAAACCCAAACTTTCTAGTAATATTACCTGCTTTTGCACCAGAGACATGCGTTTCAAGCAAGCAAACGAGGTTAGCATGGTATCTACAACACAACTCTCGCATTGAATTGGAAAAACCCTTACTTCCAAAACTCACTTACAGAGGAAGGAATATGAGACATAGTCAATTTTGACCAAAACTGTGAGCTTTGGTGGGTTGCTCTACCACCATACTCGATGAATTATCCCCAACAGGGGTTGGAATGCTCATTGACGATGCAGCTATCCCTACCCCAAGTGCACCTGGGTCTGGTGGGTTTGCTGCCGTGAGCTTCGACCCATTCCTATAGTGAATTGCTTCCACCACTACGAGATATTCCTAGGATGACAAAGGTGTTCAAACGTATGGGATACCTCCCAAAGCTAACGCATCATCTCCCACCAAATTTCTTACATTTTTAAGCATTTCCAGCATCGCCCAATAGTCTTCTTTTTTTTATCAATTCCTCTATTTGATTGGATGTGATTACTTCCTTACCTTTCTTTCTTGCAGTATCTAAAATTTGAGTGCTTCCTTTTCTCATACCTGCGCTATCATTCATTACAGTTTTACTCTCCTTCTAACCGATCTGAGGTTGGCTTTTACTAGATGGGCCCATTTTTGGGGTAGATTATTTTTTTGATCTATTTGGGACATTGACTTGAGGTTGTTTAACCCCTCCGTCCATTTTTTGTGCTTGAACATAATCTGAGAGATGAGCCTCCTCATTTTCTAAAATCTAAAAGCGCGATCTAGAGCCATGCGTCTTTTTTTTCCTAGGTTAGTAGCATCCTTATTACGAGTCAGACTTTGTTGGGCTTTTTTCACTAACATCCATGGCCCAAACATACTAGAAGTTTTCTCTATCTTTGTATTATCTATTGCTCCTGAGTTTTCTCTGTCTTTGTATTATCTCTTGCTCCTAATTTTTTGGAGTTTGCATCCATAGTCTTTGTTGATAGGGCATCTGAGTGTGGAACCAAACTAGAATTATCCACTCCCTCCAATTGAGGAGAAACAGTTGGGGCTTTCTCAGTCAACCCCGGTGACAACTCAATATCCTTCCCCTGATTTTCTTCCTGACAAGCTTCAGTATATGGCCATACTTGCCACAGCCAAAGTATATCAAGTGCAATCCTTCATATTCAACTCTAAAATCTCGTCACAACACCTAAATTTCTAGTACCAACTTTTGCCTGAGATCAATTGACGCACAAGCGCGCAAACTTTCCCCTAGAGTGGATGGAAGTATTTTGGTCTACTTTTAACATTGTACTAATTTTTTCTCCTGCTCTCCAGAGAAATTTTTTAGTATATAATTCTACCAGAAGTTCTGAGATTCTTACTCACACTGCTAATTTTTCCATTGCCTCCCTAGACGGTTGAAACAGGGGTCTTTGACGATGCACTAAAAGATATTGATCTACTAGTTGCCAAGGTCCTTCAAAGGGTGCATGTTGATAATTTCCTCCATCCATAAACCAAACCAGAAAGAAATTCCATGTGAGATCAATGATCTTCGCCTCCCTATTCCAAGACCAAACTCGCTTTATCTATGACTCTATTTCCCGATAACCAAGGCTTTTTCTGAGTAATTTAACAATTAGTGAACACTTCCATTGTTTACACCAATTCTCGTACTCTTCTAATAACACCTGACTATAGGTTTTGGATCGAAGGGAGCCTGAGCCTCATAGGGAATATCCTTAGTCTCACATTGGTTATAGTCTTCGGCCACTAGTTGATAGATATTTTCCTATGATAGCACCATTCCAGTACCATCCTGCAGCAAGCTATTCTTATACGAGCATGCCCCAGTCCAGGCACCTGTTTCGTTCACAACTGTAGTTGGCGTATTCTCTTCAGTGACCATATCCATCATAACTTTCTTAGAGGTTATTTTCTCCACCTGCATGTTCACCTTATCCCCAGCCTCTACAGATTCAGTTTCTACATCTGGCAAAGATTCATCTCCATTTGGTTTGGTTTTCTTGATCCTTTGCAATAGTATATTTTCTTGGGGTGAATGCTTCTCCGACGTAGTTGCCGGATTGCTTTCCATTCTTTCTTTCTAAATAGAAAACAAAGAAGAAGCACGAGGAGAGAACCAAGCCTAGGACCCGCGATAGCAGAGGGAAGGCAGAGCAAGTGACAGTAGGGGTGGCTGAACCTCCAGCGATGATGGCGCAGCAGAGCACAGCAGGGCGGGAGAGACATCAATGCCTTGGACCCACGACAACAACGACAGAACAGGTGTACAACGATGATGAGAGAGAAATGAAACCCTTGCCCGGAGATGACGAGAGATCAGAGGAACCAGAGCTTAGGACCTACGATGGCAGAGAGAAAGCTCATGGATACACAAAAATGATGGGAGAGCAACATAGGGCTGGCTCAATGTTGACGGAACGGCTGAAACCCAACAACAACAGCGAGGCAGAACCCCAATAACAGTGGCGCGGCAAGCCCTAACAGAGAGACAGATTTCGGTCATTATTATTATTATTATTATTATTATTATTATTATTATTATTATTATTATGTGCATGTGTAGAAGTATGTATAAAAATGTGTACTCACAAGTAAATTCATATAATAAAATTTTGAACTTTCTATAATGATGATCACTTGAAGTGCAAAAATAATATTTTTCTTTTATGATACCATAATTTAATATATTTATTCACGAACTATTTCAAAATCTAATCAAATACATTTAATATTTCTTTACAATGTTCAATCGACGATTATGATCGTGGTCAAATTTAATTAATAATGCAATAGCTCATAATAATTATAATAGTATATAATAACGAAGAGTGTTAGGGAACTAGTAGTTATTGTGATTTATAATCATCAATTAGCTATCAATAATATTTTTAATGGTGTGAGATTATATCTAATGATATAAAATTACTCATTTTTCTTTTGTTAATTAAATGTTGACCAAATTTTAACAAAAATATTCGTCCCCTAAATTTTTTACTTAAATGTCTTGCTAAAATGAGTCGTAAGACCACATTTTAAAGATATTATAAAAAAAATATTGCAAAAAATTATTAAAAAGAACATTTTTATATTTTATACGTATTAAATATATAAAAATTTAAAAAATTTGTATGATCAATACAATATTTTTAGTTTAAGACCATTTAAAAATAAAAATAAAATTAGTCACTAAATTAACTATTATGTATTTATATATAAATACATATATTATTTAACTCATTTTTAATGTATATTTTATATTTTAATCTGTATTTTATATTAATAACTCATTTTAATAGTTGATTTTAATATAAATCTAATATTATTGTTTAAAAAATGTTACCTAAAAATTGAAAAAAAATTGTCTTTTATCTTAGACAAAGAGTTTGTTTAGGTGAATTTTTAAGAAAATATCTTTTTTGAGTTTTTTTTTTCTTAAATATTTAATAAAAAAATAAGTAATTTTATGTTTGAATATTTCATATAAAAAAATATTTTTATCTATCAATTATATTGAATATAATAATATAAAAATATTTTTTTGTTTATTTATTATATAAAAAATATCTTTTTTAAGAAAAAATCTTTTAAAAAAATATAAATTGTAATTTTTTAAAAAGTATAATTTTTTATTCTTTTAGTACTTTTATTTTTACTACTAAAAATTTATTAATTACACTAAAAAATAACAAATATATATATATTTTTATTTAAGAAATATTTTTTTTACCAATTTAACGACGTATACAGAAACACAAAGCATTGGACTTAAGATAACGCCTCAAGAATATACAAGTGAAAACATTACTTAAAGATTAAAAACTGTTATCTTTTCCGTTGAATATACAAGTGAATATATAATGCAACCCATGAAAGTCCCTACCAAATATATACCATCCATTATAAGCGTTGTTTTTTGGGTAGAATCTACTTCTCTTTTTTTTATAGAGATGTTAAAATAATATTATTTTTTTTTATTTATAAAATATATACTCTCTTCTCTTATAATTTTTAAAAAAAAAATTATCTTTAATCCATTTTAAATTTTTTGTATTAACTAACGTTAATTTTATTTATTTTTTACAAAAATATCATTTAACAAAAATTTTATTTTTCGAAATACCCGTTAACAAATTATTTTCTATTAATTAAATTGTATTATAATAAAATATTTTTTAATTTTTTTAGGAAAATCTGAAAAGAAAGCCATACGGAGAAAGAGAAGTATAGATTCTCCAAGAACAACCTTCAAAAACAAGGGTGAATGTCATTTGTATTTTTGAAAAAAATAATTTGTTCTTATAAAAAAATAATTTAATCGTTAAAAATTTTTAAAATAAAAATTAATAAAAATATCATTTAATTAGTAAAAAATAATTTTTAAAAGGTATTTTGATCAAAAAAAATTTAATCACAAAAGAAAAGAAAATTTTGCTAAAAGATATATATATTTTTAAAAAATAGTTAAAATTAACGTTAGTCAACACAAAAAAAATTAAAATAGATTAAAAAATTTTTTTAAAAAAATTATAAAAAAAAAGAGTATACATTTTACCAATAGAAGAGAAAAAAATATTATTTTAACATCTTTTAAAAAAGAAAAATATAATTTTTTTTATTTTTTATGGTGAATAATAATATACAACTCTTTAAGAGTAACTTTTTCTGCTGACATAGAACCCTTTAGAAACGTTGCATCTGTCATAAAAATACACTAGAAAAAAAGAAAATTGACACATATCACTCTATAAATTTGTCACAATAGAAAAATACAAAAAGAGACAAAACTTTTAACTAATAAAGTATTAAAGTTTTACTTATTAAAATAGATATGGTCACAAAAAAAATAAATATAATAAGGTTTAAGGTTTGAAATACATATTTTTATGTTCGCTAAAAATACATATGTCAATCTACTTGCACATTTCTTCTCTATGTTTTGGCATACTTCTTAGTTTGTAAATTTAATACTAGCTAACTACTCTAAATATAATAATATACTCAACAAAGGTAAGAATACTTCGTACATACAAAAACAAAAATGTCAAATTAATAGGCGTTTACAATAATAAACATAATTAAGAACTCCTAAAACAAGAAGTTAGAAAATTACATATGATGACTTTAACTTAGAGTATGAACCTTTTTAACTCAAGTTGGCATAGCTTATTCACATATTCATGGTCATCATTTGAAACATGAGTTGATACAAAGGGAGTATGAACTTTTAGTTTTCTTCTTAGACAAAAAAAAAATCTTGTTATTCAACTCTTCGATTCAAGAGTAAGAGTCTTGTGAAACCAACAAAAGTTTATCTAGCAAAGTAAATTTAAAGTAAATTTTACTCCGAAATCAACTATTTAAATTTTAAAAAGAGTCTCACTAGTTAGAGAACTAATGAGGTATCTATACAATGGTTACAATGGGTTGTTTGTTAAGCCCAATATGAATTAAAAATGAGGATTAAACCCTTTTTACCCTAATTAACCTAAATGCCTGTTCAGTTTTGTTTAACCCCTAATTTTAATTTTTTCCCAATTCCCCTATTTTGAATGGAAGGACATGCTACCACCCAAAACCCCCCATTGTCGCCGCTGAACATCCCGGCCCCAGCAGCCGCCGCGTGACCTGCGAACTGCGTCCCTGCTGCACAGGACTTCAGGGGCCAACCTCCATCGCACCCGTCCTCCATTCCTGGCAGCAATTGCTGTGCACGGCTGAGCATCCCCGTCCAAGTTGCCACCGGACACAGAGCCTCCGTCGCGCGCCACCGCCCTCGCTGGAAGCAACCCGTGAGCAACGTCACGATTGAATACCCGGCCGCTCCATCCCCGCGCGATCTGGAACCCCAATCTGCACCGATGCGACTTGCATCACCCACCGTGGTTCGCGCTCGCCATTTTGTGTCAGCCGGTAGCCTGGGTCCTCCTCCTGCATGACCGTTGGATGGTTCACGGTCTCGTTGGTGTGTCTGCCCGATCACACCTACCATCACGACGTTAACCGGTTAGTGGCTTGATGTCTTTTTCTCATGATTCCTGTTTATGCTGCTTCTAGTTCTTTATTATGTTTATATTGCTGAGTTGTTGGATTTGTCACACTGAAAACTTCACTTGCTGCATGATTATTGTGTGGGAACTTGTTGAATAAAATTGTGATGTGGATGGTTGCTTTTGATTTAATTTTTGCGCAGGAAAAATTGCAAAAGCTTGGTTCAAATATGTCCGGTTTTTTTCCTCGCTGTGTGGACCATTGCATGCAATGCTACGTTAACCGGTTGACCGTTGTTGATCTCTAGTTGACACTGTATAGATGGTTACTTTAGCATGTTATTGGATGGTTGTTTTCTATCGACAAGGACTTATTTGCTTAACTAGTTATCATTTTTTTTGCAGGGATTTTTTTTATTTTCTTTTCCTGTTTAGCAATTAATCTTAGTATCTGAGTACTATTGTATATTCTCTGAGGAAGTGTAATTGTATATATGCTCGTCAAGTCGAGCTTCGTATTGCATAAGCCAATAAATATGAAACAGGTCTTCTTTTTCTATTTGATCATTTTTCAATATAACCTTGTTGCCGTGATTTATAAAGTATGATTTGTTTTTACTTTGCGGATATCTTGATATGCACATGATAAGTTAAAGCGCGAATATGTTGGTTAGTTAACCAAACCTTTGGATGGTCGATTTTGATGATGGTGAATGCTATTTTGATCTTAGTACATTATCAGCTTATTTGAACGAGTTGCTGTTTGATGGGTCTCTTCTTGTTGTAGGTAAGACAATGCATATATGATGCTAATTATATTAACCGTATTTAGTTTGAAGAAGTTCAAGTTAGATGTTTACTTTTACACATACGACTTACTTTACTTTTATTGTATACATATGACATCAAGAGAATAATTTTCTTATATTCGATGTTAATTTAGTTTATCTAACTATAGAACATATGTAGAAGATGTTAGTTGTGAAGGGTTCTAATTTTGTACTTCAAGAATGGAAAAGATATGGGTCCAGTAGTGCATATGGTTGTTCACTAAGATGTTTACAGTAGCCACGATGAATAAAACTGCGCAACCATGTAGTGTATCTCAGGAGTTGATATTATAACATATGTATGAATAAAATCACATGAAGCCATATAAAACCACAATAGTCACCGGTTCCTATTGCCTTTTTGTTGTTTTTTCCTTCAAGTGACTATGTTCTATTTCCAGAGGTCATGGAAGTGTGGATCCAATCCATTCAATTTGCTAATTTCTAATCTTCTAAGAAAGTTTGATTTTTCCATCAAAAATTACCAATCTTACCGAAAAACTACTGATCTATATCCTCTAATTTTTCAATTTGCTAATTATTCAATGAATTTTGGTTCCAATTTTTTCAAGAGGGAATCTAAGTTTGGATAGCAAATGTTCGAGCTTTTGCTTTTCAGTTATTTGAGTAAATTGAAACCAGCTTGTTCTACTGTCTTAGTTAATGTTGTTCATTTCTTTTTTCCCTTCTAGATTCTACATTCATGAGCTTGGTCTTATAGGTTCATCCTCACCATGTTGTTATGTAGTGGTAATCAATTATAGTGTTAAATTGAGCTTATTTTGTTCTCAGTTGAGGGGTGAAGAGAAAGATATTCATTTATTTAGCTTATTACTTGTCTGAATAAGACCTAGAGTTTTAACTGGAAACTAAATCATTTCTTAATTATGATTATGTGTACTGACTTTGGATATTAGTCTGAACAGAGTTTAAAGTTCTAGCTAGAAATCAATCATTGCTCTACCTTATTCCTAATTTCATACCTTGTTTGCATTTTGTAGTATATAGCATGAAATTTAATCTGTTTAATGTTTATGTATTTCTCATGCAATGAGTTTTAGTTGAATTTATTTCAGCATGAAAAAGTATTGGGGCCTTGTATAGTTTACAAACTTTTATGGTTGGCTTGCAGTTACAGACTTCCATATTGTAAGACAGATGGTGAAGATAGGATTTATTTGTGCTGTCAAATTACCCTTCTTTTGTAGTTTATGATTTTGTTGAGTCTTTACTATGAGTAGTGTACCTAAGAGACCTCATGATGAGACTGTACACTATGAAAGGGAGAAGAATGTTTGGCCAACAATTGAAGAAGGAAAGGTAAAGCCTGTCGTGTAGAAATACTTCCCTCTCTTTAAGGCAGCGGGGCACACTGCATCATAGAAAGCAGCCAACATATTGAGAAGATATTGCTTGCTCCATGAATGTCTTTGTTCTGTAATACTGAACAATGTAAATGACAACATACTATAGATCTTCTAACTTTATTAATCTTTATGCTATATATATGAACTCAAGAACCTTTAAAGCTATAATTTACAATAAAGAAAAATGTGTTTTTATTTGTGTGCAAGGGGTTGGCAAAAAGCACAAAGAACTGAATGTTTGAAAAGCATTAAAAAAGAAGACAAGAAAAAGGAGCATTAGATTGGACTATGTCTATTGTGGCCAAAAGTTGAAATAAAACAGCACTAAACTACTAGTCATAGTGAGACTGAAGCCAATATCCAACTTAGTTTTGCCATCAATTAATATACGTCAAATTGGTTAGAGACACGGAGCTACACTTTTTAATCTAATGTGGTTGCATGCATAAGGATACTGCTATTTTCTTGAATGTGTGGATAGGTGGCTATGGACTGAAAATAAAAATGAACATTCAGACTATTTTACTGATTGGACTATGTCTATTGTGGCCAAAAGGTGGCTGTGGGTTTTACTGATCTTTCAATGACAGAATTCAAAGTAAACAGCACCCTAATTCTCAAAACTCTTGGACTTGAAGAAGAAACGGTAGCATTTCCACTGGTAGCTCTTGTATTTGAAACATTAAGTGACCTCAATGCAGTCATCCCTGTGTTTAGATGAAAATATACCAAATTTGACAACAAAATAGATTGAAAGGTATTAAATCCTAAAAATATGCAGAAAAAACCAAATAGCAATTCCAAAGTTTTATCCAAGTTGCAATTCTGGACAGTTTTGCCCAACTTCTTTCCATATTGATCTATAAGACCATCATTTTTGTCCAAAAAGTTGAAAATAATCACCTTGTTTATTCTTCTGGAAATTATTTTTTCGTAATTGAGTAATCTTTTTATACAAATTCTTTGCTTCAATCTGTATTTAAGGGAAAACTCATATAATGAGTTACATAATTACTGCAAATAAAATAAGTACAACAAATCAAAGTCAACAGCATTGCCTCCATCTTTTAATACAATGGCAAATAACAGGTTACCATCAAAGATGCTAAAATCACTAAAGTTAATAGAATAACAATATATTACTCGAAGATTTTGCCATTTTGGTCACTAAAATTATCTCAGAGAGTTTTCCTTTTGGAACAATAATAATCATCTGGGATATCTCATTAATGTTTTAGACCATCTGCAACATGAATCTCAATTGTTGGAATATGGAGTTTAAACATTATTAAGTGATTGAAAAGTGGAGAAAATAAGAGGAAATAGTAAACAAAGGTGATTATCCAAGAGTAGAAAATCAAGAGGAACAACACTATCACCATGTTGTCATGCCTTGTAAACAAGTGCACCTCCATTTTTGAGAGAACCTATTATCAAACCAGCATCAAAACAAAGCATATGCCATATGCCAACCAGTTTCTCGAGCAGTACAAAGAGGAACATCAACACATGACAAGAATCATCATAACCAAAATAAGGCAAATACAAGGATATATTTGCAATACAACTTCAATAAGAAACTTTTTTGAGAGGCATAAGCTTCTTCACAATATGCAAATTCTGCATATTATGATATTAAGACCCATCAAATCAAGAGATGTAACAAAAAGCAGCTATATTGGATAATACTACATATTAACACATGGTTTTGCAAAATGCTTAATTGTACTTAGAAAAATTACATATCCAAACTATATTTTTCGGTTGACCATAATCATTGATCTAACATTCTGTAAGAATTAATCAAGAAGCAAATTAAAGAAATGAGTCCTAGTAAGAAAATCTCTCAAATATTCCTAAATGAGTACACATTCACATAGACAAGAAGGGTCTAAATAGAAAAACTTTGCCGCAATTCAACATCAAAATCAGATATCAAGTAAGCAGTCTAACTATGAAAATGAAAATCACGTATAACCAATATACATGTGTATATGCAAATCAAAATCAACCACTTCATAGTTCACATATCATTGATTAACTTTATAGAAATCTCAGAATATATCTAATAAACCAAACAAATCAAAGGCATGAATCAGCAATAGAAGAAAAACCAGAAGAAGCTTGAGCCCTGATTAATTTAGGCTTAGCAGAAGAGCAAAAAATTCTTGCTGCAAAACCCCTTCTTGCAGTGCTGAGATCAATTTCCATGGTGCTCGGTTTCTAAAATCAAAGAACATCTGAACCCTAGGTGTCACACAAACATAATCTATAGAGTAGAATAATATTTTTATACTGACCTTTTGTAGTCCAAGAGGGGAACGAAAAAGACGTCGGAGGGTAAAACGTCACCGGCTGGAGGGGAGGGGCTTTTCCGATTGGCAGGTTTAGGGCTATGCAATGACGCAACCTGCGTGACGGTGATGCAAGGGCATTCGCGGTGCGCACGAAAGCATCTCCCAATGCTATGGGTGACGGGGGCTGTTGTGGGTGGCGGCGCAGCACGGTGAGAGAGGATGAGACTGCGGGAGAAGCAATTCCGTTCACTCGGGGGAGAGGAAGGCAGTTATGCAGTGCGATGGTGTTGCTCAGTCTTTCGCGGTGCTCACGGCGGCATCTCCTGAGGCTATGCGCGATGGCGGCTGTTGTGGGTTGCGGGGCGGCACCGTTGAGAGATGAAAATATTTGAGAAGCAAATCCGTGCAAATAAGGGATAGGGTTGGCAGTTTTTAGTTTTGCATTATGAAATCCTTATTTCGGTTGAATTTGAAATTTGAAATAAATAATAATTAATTACATTAATTATCATTTGATTTTAATTACAAAAATATCCCCATTGTACATATTGTATAGTAACTACATTGGCTCCTCATACTTTTCCATAAACTGACTATAATAATGTTTATTACTCTAAGTTGATAAAGGAAAACAATACACATATATCCACTACCTTTGTGTGTGTGTGTGTGTATGTTTTTTTTTTCTTTACATGTACATTTCTATATTTAGATTAGTGTTGAAGGTGCTGCAAGAGTAGCTTGAGAATGTGTGAAATTGGGAGATCAGAGAAGAGAAATTTGAGAGATAAAAGCTAAATCAGTAAATGACAAAACTCATCATTTACTGTAGGCTTCCTTATATACACATGTGTACACCTAGCTAATTATGCAGCCACTGTACCTGATAACCTACTCTAATAAATATCTCAATTGGCTCTAACTAACTCTACCACTTGCTGAATTATGCTAACTACTTTAAACTAACTAACAAACTGCAGCTAAACGATTCTGTTAAGTAACATCTTCCCTCAAGTTAGGGGTGCAAATATTTTGCAATCCTAACTTGCCAAACAAATTGGAAAATATATTGGGAGCAAGTGCTTTAATCAGCAAGTCGGCAACTTGTTTGTAAGTTGAGATAGGTAGAAGGTGGATTAATTTCTCCAGCATCTTGTCCTTGACAACATGGCAGTCAACCTCTATGTATTTAGTCTTTCATGGAATACCGGGTTGGATGCAATGTGGATGGCTGCCTAACTATCACAGTACATGCTTATTAGTTTCTGCAACTCCATTCCCAAGTCTCTGAGTATTTTCTTCATCCAAATTGTCTCTCGAGTTGCTGATGCTAGAGCTCGATACTCAGCCTCGGCTGAGGAAGAGGCAACAATAGTCTACTTTTTGCTTTTTCAAGAGACAATGGAGCTTCCAATGTAAAAACAGTAGGCAGATGTTGACCTTCTCAAGTCTGGGCACGCTGTCCAATCTGAGTCATTGAATCCCGTTACCAGCAAGCCTAATTGTGCAAGGAAGAAGAGACCTGTTGTTGGTGACATTTTAATATACTTCAATACTTTATGTGCTGTCTTAAGTTGTAGTGTGGTTGGTTTCTCTAAAAATTGACCCAATTTTCCAATTGCATAGCTAATATCAGTCCTTGTATTAGCTAAATACAATAGCCTGCCAATAAGTTTCTTGTATTCAGTGTTGTCATCGAGGAATTCCCCCTCATCTTTGGTCAATTTGGCACTATAACCCACAGGTGTGGTGCAAGGCTTGCAGTCTTCAAGCCCAGAATCTCTCAGCAAGTCTAGTGTATGCTTAAATCATTGCCAGTAAGTACAACATCATCCACATAGACAAGTAGAGCAGTGAATCCAGTCTTTTGTGATTCGGTGAATAGGCTATGATCAGATTTTGACTGCAAGTAACCATGCTCAAGGAGAACAGACTTGAGCTTGTTGTTCCACTGTCGGCTAGCTTGTTTGAGTCCATATAGGGACTTGTTTAACTTGCAAACAGACTTTGGGGGTGCATTCAGGCCTTGGATAACTTGCATGTAAACTTCTTCATCTAAATCACCATGTAAAAAGACTGTATTAACATCAATTTGCTTTAAAAACCAACCTTTTTGCAGCAGCTAGAGCAAGGACAAGTCGTAGATACTAAGCTTCATGACTGGACTGAAAGTGTTTAGATAATCAATGCCCACGACTTGTGTGAATCCCTTTGCCACTAACTTGGCTTTGTACCTATCAATAGTGCCATTTGGATTATGTTTAAGTTTGAAGATCCACTTACAGCCAATAGCTTTCTTGTGTGGTGGAAGAGTTGTAAATTGCCAAGTTTGGAGATGCTACAGTGCATTTAATTCTTCTTCAATAGCTTTCCTCCAGTTCGCATCAAATACAACTTCCTCATAGTTCTTGGGTTCTTTGTCGGTGGAGATGGCCAAAGAGAATGCCTTATGTGATGGTGAAAGTGCATGGTAGGACAAAAACTGTGAGATGGGATATTGTTTGAGTGAAGTTGTAGAGATGTTCATACACTGAAAATCTGATAGGTATAAAGGTTGTTTCCTTTCTCTGGTGGATCTTCTAAGAGGAATGATATGTGAAGCCTGCTTATCTAAATAAGATGCTGATGCATGGCTAGTGGTGCTAGAGCTAGCTAAAGTGGATTTAGCCATAGTGTGTGTGTGAGATATAGTGTTTGAAGTAGAGGCAGCAGGTGTAGCTGGTGTGTGCAGGTGTGTTGTGCTACTGGGAGTGTGTGAATGCATGATGCTATCTCGTGCATTTAGGGGGAAAGTAAATTGTGTCGGAGGGCTCTCTAAATGATAAGTGAATGGGTCATGTAATGCAAATGTTGTTTGATCACTTGTAATTTTTTATGAATGTTGTTGTGTGCATGAGGTGTGAAAAGGAAATAAACTTACATAAAATTTTACATCTCTTGAAAGAAACATTTGATTGAAATCATGTCTAGAAGCACGAATCCTTTGGTGGCTTCCCTGAACCCCAAGAAGGCACACCTCCTTGTCCTGAGATCCAGTTTCTTTCTACCAGCAGAGACACTATTGGCATATGCCAAATATCCAAACACTTTTAAATCTGAAATTGAAGGGAAGGTTTGATACAAAACTTGATTAGGTGTTTTATTATCTAAGAATGTAGAGGGAATGGCATTTATTAGGTGAATTGCATGTTTTGTGGCATAATTCTAGTAACAACGTGGCAAGTTTGACTGAAAAATTAGAGCTCTAGTTACTGCAAGGATGTATTGATGTTTTCTCTCAACAATTCCTTTTTGTTGAGAGGTTTCAACATATGTCCTTTGATTAATGATGCCAGTTGAAGCATAGAATGTAAACATGATAAATTCTGCCCCATTATCAACGCGAATTGCTTTAACAGTTTCACCAAATTGAGTTTTAGCCAAATTGATAAAAGTTGTAACAAATATGAAGAATCTGATTTGGCTTTCATGAAGTAAACCCAAGTATACCTTGATTTATAATCGACAATAGTAAAAAAATATTTGTGACCCTCAATTGAGAGAGTTAAGAGAGAGACCCCATATGTCAACATGAATTAGTTAAAAAATAATGCTCTGAAATTTTATTACTTGCTAGAAAGGGGATTTTTCTTTGCTTTGCTAAATGACAAGAATTACAAGGTACATCAACAATTATTGCAAGTAATGAAATTGTAGTTCTTTTTTATTGTGTCATGCTATGTAATGATAGGTGTCCTAATCTAAGATGCCAGATGTTATTGTCAGATGACTTTTGAACATTCATGATACATGATTGTGTGAGGTTTAACCAATATGTATTCAGTGTATAAAGACCAACAACCTCAGCTTTGCCAATCATCCTCTTGGAACTGCAGTCCTGAATCTCATAGTGCAATGCAGGGATGTAGTGAGTTTCAAAACTGAAATAAGCTTGAAATTTAAGGATGGTATATACAATGCATTGACAAGATGCAATTTTTCAGAAAAAATAATAGTTCCAATTGTATTGCTTGTAGTGTAAGAACCGTTTGGCAATTTTACAAGAATTGGATCTATTTGATGATAGGTTTTAAAATCTTCAAGGGCATATGACACCTGATCTGTAGCTCCAGTGTTAATTACCCAAGAAGTGCACTTTCTGTTTGAAATCCTTAAATCTGTCACATTGGTTTTAAAATGCAATATGTGTACCAAATTACCTTGATGAAGTTGTGACTGTGGTAATTTCACAATTTGGTTTGCACTATGGATTTTCTTTACCTCTTGCTTGTGTAGTAAAGCTAGTAAAGCCTCCTTTTGTTCTATAGTAAATTCAAAATTGACATTCTCAATCTCTCCCAACTGTGAATTGAGTTGTTCATTTTCTACCTCAGTGTTTGTTGTGGCCATGGCATTTACAACAGCTTCTCCACTATACTTTTGCCTTAAGTGTGGTGGAAGGCCATGCTTCTTATAGCATGTTTCAACAGTGTGCCCCAACTTTTCACAATATGAGAAATGTAGTTTGCCTCTTGCACCTCTCCTTACACCAGCTTGATACCTACCTCCTCTACCTCTACCTCTTCCTCTACCTTGACTATAGTCTGTAGTGTTTGAGTGAAAATCAGAGTATGCGAGCAACTTTGGGTCTGAGATAGGTTCAAGGCTATGATTCTGCCTTTCTTGCTGTGTGAGCAGTGAAAACACATTGTTGATGTTAGGAAGTGGATCCATTAACATGATTTGGGACTTTACACCTGATTATTGGTCATTTAATCCTCTTAGGAATCGTGTTACCTGATCCTCCACCTTATACTGCCTGATGATTCCCAAGGAGCACAAGCATCTCGTTCCACACTCACATGACGGGATCGATCTGAAGTTCTCAATGTCTTCCCAAATTGACTTCAGCTTGGTGTAATATGTTGTGACGTCCATATCTCCTTGTTAGATTGTGTATAACTCCTCATAGAGCTCGGCCACTCGAAATCTATCACCTTGGTAGTACCGCCGCTTCAATTCATTCCACATATCACTTGCTATGTTGTTTCATATCACCAATTAACGAATGCTAGGGCTCAATGAAAGATTGATCCATGCCAACACATAAGTGTTGCATCTTTGCCAAGATTCATATACACTATCATCTTTTTCTGGCCTTGCTAGGCTACTATCTATAAACTTCAATTTGTTCTTTGCACTTAATGCTAACAACATAGATCTACTCCAAGAACTGTAGTTCTTTCCATCTAGAACTTCTGAAGTGAGAGGAATAGCAGTACTTTTTGATGGATGCAGATAATAGGGACTTGACAAATCTTGATTCGAACGGAGACTATTTCGTGTGATATTTGTGCTTGGATCGAAGCAATTTGATTCAGCATGTTACTCAATGCATACAAATTAATACCAGAAGATGTGTTGTTGTACGGTTCCGCCATTGCTGTCTAATCTTATTTGATTTGCAAGATCAGAGCGCTGCGATACTTGAATTGTGAATAGGAGCAGAGATTCAACCTCTCACCTTCCCTCAATCTTCTGTTTATCACACACGCTACTCTCTTAGAGTTCACGCTCACCGCACCATGTTAAAAGTGTCCTAAGAGTAGCTTGAGAGTGTGAAATTAAAAGATCAAAAAAGAGAAATTTGAGAGATAGAAGCTAAATCAGTAAATGACAAAACTCATCATTCACAGTAGATTCGTTTATCTTATATATATGTGTATATCTAGCTAATTATGTAGTTACTGTACCTAATAACTTACTCTAATAAATATTTCAATTAATTCTAATTAACTCTATTACTTGCTAAATTATGCTAACTACTTAAAACTAACTAATAAACTGCAGCTAAATGATTATGTTAAGTAACAATTAGATATATGTGTTAGGGGCGTACGTCTATGATCAACCTGTCATGAATAAACATATCATGATGATTACAATTATTTTTAAGTTATAATATATTAGAGTACATAAATATTAATAAATCCCTTTTTTCTTAATTATATGATTAACTCTTAGGATTGTTTTTAGGCAACATTTATGATTGGATTGGACTAAAATCATTGGTCCTAACGAGTGTATTTTTTGATGTAGATAGTCCCAAATTTTAATTTAGACATTATATTACAAATTTATCCATACTGTATATTTATGCAGCAACACTTAAGTTGCGTTTGTTTCTGAGAACAGGATAGGACAAGACATTGAGAACAAAATAGGACAAGATACTGATGAATAGAGATACAAAATTTTATGTTCTTATATTCTATTTGGTGATAAATTAGAACAAATTATAAAAATCTAATTTATTCTTATTTTTTTATTCAAAAATTTTGAGATAAAAAATATAATGATAAAAAGATATAATTATGAAAAATTAACAAAAATAATAAAAAAAGAATGAAAAATAAGTTGTATTCTTTGTTAGTATCTCCGTGTCCTTTCTGTCAGGATGGACACAAAATACATTAATTCAGTGTTTTTGGACACACTGTCTCTGTCCATATCTCCTCTATCAAACATGATTTTGTGTCTCTGTATCCATATCTCAATATCCTGTCTCTATAAACAAACGCAGCCTTAAAGAATCCTATCCATTAATTGGTCTTTGCCAAATTTCAAATTTGGATGTAAGAGACACATAATCATTTACCACTTGAACTAAAGTCTCAACTACAGCGAATGTGCTTAACTAGTTGAGTATATTAAGAGCTATCTAACAACAAATCAATGTTTAAAAAAAGAGTTATGTTACTGTATGTACATCAAAATCAATTATCAAAATTAGTTACTAGTATAAAATATATGCTAGAATATAAATATACATTGAAAATAAATTAAACTATACATATATTTATACATAAATATATTGGTAGCTGATTTTAGTAGCTAATTTTAATGTATAAATAATATTTTTGTTAAAAAAAATTTGTTTCTTCCATTTTTTTTTTTTAAAAAAACATAGATTAGTATCTATATTTAAAACATAAATAGAATAATAGTGATCCCCACAAAAATAGTTTAACTAATTAAACAGTAAATCCAAGGGACCAAAACAAAAATAACGTAACAAAAGAAAAAAATTTGAGCTTTTTGTGAGACATTTAATTTGTTGATGATAATTTTGTATGCTTTTAGATTTTACATGATATCGGTGATAATTTGATGTTATTGGTTTTGCGAATTTTCTATTTAGCACCTTAGTTACAACTTATAAAAGTATCCACCAACAAAAACAATATGTAGGAATCAAATCCAACTAACTGATGATATATATGAAAAGGTTGACTAGTTGAATCTTCTGTTGGCTAAATTACTTTATAAGAAATGTGCGAAATGTTTTTGAAAATATTTTTAGTTTGTCAGTATTTTAGATGTTTCAGTTGATTTAGCTATTGATTTCAATTATATATACTTTTAGAAATGTTACTTTATATATATCATTGAAAGTTGAAACACATAAAATACTAAAAGTCTAGAACGCTTGAAATGCTTTCGATGTTATTATTTGTCAATGATATAATTTTATAATTTTTAATTTTAAATTTTACTAAAAATTATTAGAATAACGACAATTTTACTGTAAGATATAAATTATATGAGATAAGTTTTAAGAATACAAAATACTAAAGGATTATTAGAATTTATTATTTTTATTATTAATTAATTAATAATATTTAAAAATATATATTAAAATATATTATTAAATTATTAAACTAAATAAATTAAATTAATAATTAAAAATAATAAATTCTAATGACTGTTCAACAATTTTTTTTGTTACAAAATTCATAGACGACCTTAAATCCGATAAGGTAGATGAACATGATTTTGTTGAAATCCAAACGTATCTGTTTTGTGGGGCTAGTGATTTTGATTTGTTTGGAGTCATGACAAAGGTCAGAAGAAAAGCAGGATTATTATCAAATAATCAACTTGTCGCACCACATATACCAAACCAAATGTTTAGGTGCTCCAAATCTTAATTGACCCACAACAAAAATAATGAAAAGGAAATTAATTAATATGAAAATAATTTATGTACTGAAATAATAAATAAATAACAATGATCGGTACGGGAAACCAACAAAGTTGGATTCCTTGAACAAAATGCTATTGGCAAAAAAATTTTATGTGATGTATATATGATGCTTTTCTCACGTCACACGGCCTCAATGCATGAATGCATGCATTGATAATTACAATAAGCTAAGTGCCAAGTATTTTTATTTTCATTTTAGCTTTTTAATAGGACCAAATATTTGTTAGACGCATACATTCATATAAAATTATATTATGTTAGTTTCACCTATCATTTGTTATTCATTATATCTGGAATATTTATACATTTTAGTTTTTAAAAAATTTTGGATTAAATTTTAGTCTTTAACTAAAATTAATTATTTGATTGATCCTTAATAATTAATTTCATCACTTATTTAAGTTTTTTATTCTGTCAATTCTAATAGAAACAAAATAGTTCCTGACAATTTTAACGAAGGACAAAATGGTCCATGTTCCCTCTGTTCGAAAACAACGCTGTTCTTTCCCAATTTCCATCGTATCTTGTATAACTCTAACATTTATATTCTCCTTTTTCATCTTTATAGTCTTCTTCACCATCTCCTCCTTCCTCCTCTTTAGCTCCAAGATGGATTAAATACGATTTTGATTCCTAAGGTATAGGTAAAAAATTTGTTTCGTCCCCAACCTTTTTTTGCATACAAAATAGTTCCTAAAGTTTAACTTGGTTTTAAAATCGTCTCTAAGGTTTAACTTGGTTTTAATTTTTGGCAGCGAAAGCGGAGACAGAGGTGGATCGTGAACAACTTCTTCTTCTTTTTCCCTTCTCCCTTGTTCTTCTTCCCGACCTTCCTCCTTCGCAGGAGCAGAAACACTCTCATTCTCTGATCTTATGTTTTCATTTTATAATCTTTTTTGTTATGAGTAATTTATTGGTCCAAAATTTTAAGTTTTAAGTAAAAAAGAAGATTTTAAAACTTGATTTTAAACCTTAGAGATGATTTTGTATACAAAAAAATGTTGGAGATGGAAAAAATTGTTGGCCTATACCTTAGAGACAAAAATCGTACTTAATCCCTCCAAAATCAAGTCATGATGTAACTGCCACGCCTGTCGCACCTACCTCAATATGTCATGGATCACACACTTCCCAAATCTCTATAACTAGTACACCCACCTCCTTCGCACTTTAACCACCAGAAGTATCCATCTCTACGTCCTTGATAACAGCATCACCTCCGATTCCGACAACGTCTACTACATCCTCAAGACTAAGTTCCACAACTACTCTAAGGGCACACCTTTCTCCATTCTCCGACAAGTAATATAGATTGTTGGACATTAGAACATTATGAAAAGATTCTCCTTTGACATCATATGCAAATTCTCATTTGGAATAGATCCCGAGTGCTTCTTTCCTTCTTTTCTGGAGTCCAAGCTAGCAGAGAGTTTCGACCTCGCATCCAAGCTACTATCAGTACATCGAGCAATGTCGCCGCTCATATGAAAACTGAAGTTATTACTGTGGAGAAGAAGTTAAAGGAAGCGATCAGAGTGGTGGATAATGTGACCATGGAGATGATAGAACAGAGGAGGAGGGAGATGGCGACGACGACGGGTCTTAACAAATCAAACTTGTTGTCTAAATTCATGGGATTCATCGAAAAGTACAAGTACTTGAAAGACATAATAGTCATTATTTTCCTGAGTATGAATTGGTTGAGCACAAGTTGAAGATTTTTCTTCTTGTGAACATTAACATTGCAGTGTGTGCATTATGTAGCTTGAAGTTGCAGTGTTAGACTGTTAAGGTTATGTAAGATATGATGAAAAATTGGGAGAGAACAATATCGTTTTTGAATAGAGAGGGTTAAGAACCATTTTGTCTCCTGTTAGAATTATCAGAGACTATTTTGTCCTACCTAAGTGACTGAAGAAGTTAATTGTTAGAGACTAATCATATATTTAATTTAAGTTTGGGACTAAAATATCTGGTCCGAAATTTTTTAAGGGTCAAAATGAATAAATACTCTTATATCTATTATTTACTATCGAATATAATATATATAATTCCTAGAATTATTAAGAAAACAAAGTATTTTATTTATCATTTTAAATCTCATTTTTTATTTTTATTGTACATATTTAATCAAATAAAATACTAAATTAACTAATAAACCCATTATTACTAGCTATAGTTAGATAAAATGTAAATCTCATTAAACTTTAATCTAATGAGTATAATAAATGAATCAACGTGACGTCTTAAACAAAACTAGTCACCTAATCAAATTCTTTATTATTATTAAAAGATTATCCTATCATGGTCCCCTTAGAACAAGTCACTAACACAAAAGAAGTCATCATGGTTTGATACTTTGATTTATGTCCACGATCATCATCTATCTTGTCAGCACAGCTAGCTTAATTGTCTCACCATATATATAACTCCATCCTTGCCCAAAAATTAAATTGAAAAACAGTAATGTTACATGTTCATCACTTCATTTTGGATCAGAATTTAATTAGCAATAGTTTGTAGTTATAAAATATACAATTTGTAGCTATATTTACTAAATTTTACACATAAGAATTAATATAACTTGTATTCATATATTTATCCGAATTTAGAATCAGTAAATTTATTTATTGAAGAGAATTTAATATTTTTATTGATAAAATATTGGCTAAAATTGTTAAAAATTGTTTATTCTCAAGATTTTCAATAAAAAAATTATACCATGAAACTGAAAATAATCCTCATATACATAAAAAAAATTATTTATATAAAATACACATTAAAATATATATTAAAAATAAGTTAAATAATATATATATATATATATATATATATAATAATTAATTTAATAACTAATTTTTAATGTACACATAATAATTTTAAAATAAAAAAAAGTTTATTCCATTTAAATCTTACACACTACTAATAAAGTAATAATGATCAGGAGATCTATTTCTATTAGAGTTATTATTTAAGTAGTATAGTTATATAACAGATTTACACATCACTAATTATTATGGTACATAAAATTACTCTTCTAATTAACTAGGAAGTGATCAATGATGATGACAAATAAAAAGACCAAACTTAAGAGCCATATAATCGTATAATTTAAAAAATCAACTGTATAAATCGTGACCACAGAAAATTAATGACTAAATTAATCATGGTTAATCGTATAAAATATATATTAAATATAAAATATATATTAAAAATAAGTAGTTAAACAATATATATGTATCTACATACAAATATAATATAATGGTTAAAGTATACATAGTATATTTACTAAACAATATCAAAATAATGACCTAAAAATCACAATATTATTTTGACCATCAAATGTAATATTCAGATCTAAATTATTTATTACCACTAATACACACAGGTTGCTATACATATACATACACAATGGAGAAAAAGATGATAGGGCCTAATCATGGCTTACTTTGGTGCTACTTGGCTACATGCATGAAACTGATGGAATAGAAATTAATGCAAAGCAAAAATTACATAAAGGCAAAGGGTAAAGAGGCCCCACATTTTGAGTTTGCACCTTCAACTTTGAAGGAATTAATAGCCAGCATCTCAAGAAAATGAAGGATTCCTCCTTCATTAACTCTACCATGTCCCCTTCCTGCAAATCAGTCTTTATCATATTCTCATCATTCATTCATTCTTCAATTCCCTCACTTAACTCTTTACAGTAGCTACTTCTCACTGGTGCTAATACTCCAACCCCATCGAAAAAAGTTACATAACATTTATGATTCATACATGTGTAGTTCATAGTTCTAAATTACAGTCCTCATCAGTCACAATTGTTGTGGTAACAATATTATTAGAGAAATTTTTAAGATCAGTGATTTTTAGTAATTTTTATGATTATTTGACTAGTATAAATATTAAATTGTCTTTAATAAATAAATTTTATTAATTTTTATGTACAAATTTTGATAAATATAAGTGTAAATGATATGTTTTTTATGTACAAAATCTTCGAATATGAATTATATTAGTCAAATGTTAGTCAAAATGATAATATTTACTGATTATGTAGTATTATTGTTCGTATTAGGATGACAAATTGACAATTCTATATTTCAGCATAAGAGCAATTTAATTAAAACGATATATACTATACTAGATAGCTTCATAAATAATACTGTAGTTATTTTTATATTAATACCTTTGTGAATTAAAATGTATAAAGATATATAAGAGAGGACCTTAGCTTGATATATAGAATCAATCTACTACTCTTTATCTTTTGCCTAGCTATATATCTTTATAGGATTTTTTTTTTCTTTTCTGATTTTTGGTATATTGGATAGTATATAATATAATAATGGTTAGTGCAAACTACAGTGGCCGACCTAATACGCCAATTTTAATTTATATCTAGTTACCTACTTCATGTATATATATATACACAATAATGGTGTATATATGCAATAATATCTACGAAATTATATTTACGTTCCTTATCATATAAAAGTTTAACTAATTAGCTCAGTCATTGAAGTTTTGGAAATCAATAATATATATGACATAAAACAAAATCATCAATAAGTATCCGTGTAATTCAAATTAAGTCGATATATATTATATATATGACATAAATTAAAATTGGAAAAAGGTTGGGGGAGGTTGACAAAATTAAATTCCTATATCTTCTAGGTATAGATCAGAAGACATGGAATCAAACCAGACTGTACTAGGGATTTTATATGGTCACTAATAAGTCACACTAATCTAATATATATATATATATATACACACTTGAATGATGAATTCTACCTTAGCTTCAAAACCTTTATATATATGCCGTATGTTCTGCTTAATTTATTCCCTCTTAATTCCAATTAATCCCACTAATTAAACTCGAATTTTGCTTTATTTTGACTAATCAGATCAATAGACCTATATATAACTAACCAACTAAGATTTTGGTATATGATATACTATATGGCTACATGATGATATGAAAATATGATTTATGTGTAATTATTACCTTTTATACCCCATGTATGTTGCCCTTTCATGATGATGCTTCATCTGCAGCTAGCTACAATCCACACTATGCTGGAAACTTTGATTTCATTTTCCCCCTTCTTCTACAAATTCTAAAATTACATAAAGCAAAGAGGGTTGTATATATGCATATCTATCAAGAAGAGAGAGAGAGAAAATCAAGAAGGAATAGAAAGAAAAAAAAGACTAACATACCATAGTTTTGATGAGATTGGGGGGTGTGTATGACTGTATGTGGAGATGGTAACAAAGAAGTGCAAAAATAAGATATTGACGCGGCTCAATCAAATTACATGGCTACGGATTACCTAGTAACCATGTATTCAAATTGAGGCGCGCCAATACCTCAGTTTTGTTAGCTTCATACAACAAATATTCATAGCACTTCACCATCACCACCTCCAATCCATATATAGAGAGAGGGAGGGATCTATCTTTCATACATGCACCTTCTTTGAATAATCTTCCAGAGAAAGCAAAGAAGAAAGACTAATTGATGAAGATAGAAGAGTATAGAACCAATTATGGTGGATGATGCAACCTTTTCTCCTTAATTTTCTGAGATCTATGGAACTTTCTACTTTTCATTATGATGTGGAACTAACATAGCATTTTGCAGCCTGTGGGGGAAGCAAATAGTAATAATAATTCAACAACCAAGCCAGTAGTATATGCTATATTTTAGGTCTACACTGTTTGACTGATTAATCACTTTCCATCTTCCATTTCCATCAACATATAATAAAATACTCTTAAAACTATTTGTTTTCTTAACCTCAATTTCGAAAAATACTCTTAAAATATTTGCCAAGTGTATATACATATTCAAACTACTACACCTTAATTTCAAGATTCTGTAGTGGCTTGGCATCCACGTACTCGTGGATCAAAATTTTCCATTCTACAAAAATATATTGCCTCGAATGGATTAAGAGGTAAGAGGGTCCTTATTGGAATTTTAATACATGCATAGAGATTTATAGTGGCTTTGAATAAAAAGCTTAATTAAGTTCTTTTTAAAAAAATAGTTTAAATAATAAATATTTATATTAAAAGTAATTTATTTAAATAAATTATTTTGTATTTAATTTTTTAGTTTTAAAAATGTTTATTTTAAAAGAAATATGATAAAAAAAATTTATTATAAAAATTTTTTTTTTAATTTCTTTATAAATATTTAAATAATTTTTTAAAAATTATAATTTAATTTTAAAAATTATACTAAATATTAATATTATTATATTTTATAAGTTAAAAATTCAAAAAAAAATAATTTTTGAAACTTTTCAAATAGATGCTTAAGACTTTGTATTTATATTATTATTAGTGTGAAACTTAAATGAATTAATTATTAGACGTCACATATATACACTCAATTCATTGATAAAAGGACTCACTTTGATTTCGTTTTTTCATGAAATATAAGGGCATTGAAAGAGACGGGTTTCCATGCCTTCCGGTACAAATATGTACATATTAATTAAGTTGTTATGAATTGCACCCACCATTGTGGACCACATCACAGAATAGGCCAATGACTTTTAATAATTTCATAATATTATTTAAAATATATATATAGTTATATGCTAGCTATAAATGTAATACTTTGCTACCAAATAAAGTTTATTCTCAAAAGTATTATAATGTATCTTATTAACAATAATTTTAATTAGGGTTTAGGTATGAGATGCTCTCATGATTCTTCTATGGACCCTCATTTAATTTAATTTATATTTGTTTTGTGCTGTGGTTTGTGGTTTATAGGCGTGTGTAGGGACTAGGGAGTTGCCCCACTCTTCTTCCTAGCCTTAAATCAACTTTGGTTAATTACTATTTACTACTCAAGTTCTTACAAGGTATCACTTTATTCAAAATGGACAAGTCATCTATAACTTCAAAATAAAAAGGACAAGGCATCTTACTGGTGGTCAATTTCAGTACGTTGACTTGTCATGTATAATTTTTTTTTGAGTAAATAGCTTTATCCATCACTACCTATCTATTTAAAAAATAAAGTATTTTTTTATAATTTAAAATTTTTTAAATTATCTTCAATCATTCAATTAATTAGTCTAAAACTCTAAACAGATCTCCTACATCAGCAAATCATCGTTTACAAGAGCTGTTTAGACTAATAATTATTTGAATTATTGAAGACTGGTTAAAAATTTTTGAATTGTAAAGGAATATATTATCATTGAAATAAATAAATATGAATGAATATTTATTGTAATTTTTTTAATGGAAATCGGATACATAATTAAACATGTAATTCAATTCTTTTTAAGTATTACTTGTTAATTGTTATAATTTTTAGATTATTTAATGATACGTTAATTTGATAACCTTGGTGAATTTTCAATAAATACATTAATAACTATCTATCATAAGTGATAATTGGATTATTATTTAAGGAAATTATCAAGTGACAACTCTTTTTTTTTTTGGTTAATTTTAAAAGTATATATATTTCTTCTTTTGAATTATCAAACCATTATTATAGCTAGGACTGACAATGGATAGGGTAGAGTTTAGACTCTACTTTAATTTTATCTGCGGGTTAAAAACTTTTTTAAAACTTTATTCTACTCTACTCGCGGGTTGAGAATCTCTCAACCCTAACTCTACCCGCACCCTAAAGTTCTAAATCCTATCTTACCTGCCCTACCTGCAGAAACAAAAAAAAAATCAAATAAATATAAAATTCAACCATTCCAAATTTTATACATATTAATAAAATAAAAAATAAAAAATTAAGTTCAAATTAAAATTAAAAACAATAAAATCTTAAAGAAATCCAACATAAAATTACAAATAATATGATCATCAACTAGTTTAGTAATTATTTCAAATTTTTATAAGAAGAAGATTGTGAATACAAGACTTACTTTTTTCACTACATACATAACTTTTACATATATATTATATAATATATTAAAGATGCGGATAGGGTAAGGTATACACTAAACCCGTACCCTACTCTACCCAGAGACAAATTTATACCCTATCCTACCCTACCCACAGCGGGTAGGATAGACAATCCTACTCGAATGGGTTGGTCCGAGTTGGATACTCGCGGGTAGGATATATAATGACAGCCCTAATTATAGCAATCTACCAAAAACAAAAAACATTATTATATGTATACATCACAGCGATGGAAATTTAATTTACACTTGGATTGTGATGGACCAGCCAAAACTTGGAAGACCCGCAATTTGCTGAAAATATTTTACCGGCGGGTCATAACTCACAACTCACAAATATTTGCGGTGGCACCTACCCACCTAACTTTTGAAATAATCCTTATTATGAATTATGAATTGTGAATATCCAACACATTGTAGATCACAAAAGTTTGTTTGGACTTGTGAGCCTTCCTGGGGAGAGGTCAATAGCCATCACTTTCATGTTAGACAAAGTTTTGGTGGTTGTATTCATTCATTGTATTAATTATTCATTCCATCCATTGTAGATATCAACCAAGATCTGAGCTCATGCCAATTTTACATTTTATAGAGGCACAAAACTATATACATATAAAATTAAAGTTAAGAATATGCATATACTTCTGAATTATGAAAAAGGTATAATTATTTCTAATTTAAGGGCACATGTTAACCGTTACGAATCTAAAAAATTTAACATATTAGGACAAAATATATATAATTTTCATGATAATTTAATATAATAGAATCAAATTTAATAACACAGTAAAAACAAATAAATAAATATAATTATCATGTACTACTAAAAAAAATTAAATCCTAATAAAGACGCTTGCCTCTCACAAGATAACACTTGGAATTTTGGATCTGGCCTTATATACTAATGTTATTAATTAAAAAATTTTATATAAAAAATATAAAATCTAAATTTTTAATGCTTTAGTTATAAATTTATTTGTTAAAGTAAAAAATTTTAAATTTTTTATTAATAATAATAATACAATCTTAACATTTTAGCTAAATTCTTATAAAAAATTATTTTTAAAAAAAAAGTTTATATTACTGTATATGTTTATCAAAATGCAAAGCCATCATCCCAAAGTTTATTATATATTGGTGGAAAGACCAAATAACATACTCTTCAACGTTATTAATTTACCAAAATAAAATGAAGTCTTCCAGATTTGTTTTTTAATAAGAAAGAACTCTTCAACATTAAACAATTAGTTAAAGGGCTTGATCATTATATTTTCTTATGTTTTATGTCACATTGTTGTTCTGTTAACTCGTGCATCCAACTATTTGCAGGTCAACAGCAATTATAAGCCCAAATATACATAAAAAAAAACTCGATTATATTTCTTTTACATAGACTAATAAAGAAATATAAAAAACACTTCAAACCAACAAAAGAGGGAAGAAACAAAACTCTTTCATAGTAACAGGTGTAAGGACTCTAATATTGATAAAGAGGTATGCATTTTAGTAGCTAAAAATGGTTAAACTTTGATTCAAAGGTTATAACCATTATCCTTCTATTAATAATTGATGGTTGAAACTCATGTGCAATTAATTTTATGTGAAGTTGATAGTTAAAAGTCGTTAAATGATTTGACAAGTTTGACTAAATTATTATCTAACAATTCTCAACTATCAACTTCACATGAAATTAACTTTACTTGAGATTTTACTATAATTGATACGGGAAAGATATTCATTCACCACATGTAAAGTATGAATTTTACAAAAAAAAAATAATTTTTTTTCTCTTTTGTTCAAAGACATAATAATTCAACACTGAAAAATGGAGCAAAGTGGCAGCACATCAAACTCCCCAAACCAATTGTTGATAGCATAAAACAATCTTACACTATTATTTATTGATCATATATTTTTTACTTTTAAGACTTATAAAGTACTTAGTTATTACTTATTGGAACACATTTTATTAATATACTTATATAGACTTAGAAGTAGATATTCGTATAAAACATTTTTTATATTGATAATACACCAAAAATTACATTTAATTAGAAATTTTTTAAGAAGAAAAAAGAGATTTGTTGTTTTTTTCTTCCACTCCAAATTAAGACGAGAGCTTATTAAGCTCCAAAAATCGCCGTTTTTTTAAAAAATCCCATCACAAGCTAAAGACTAAAGTCTTAGAGTTTGAGTCCGTTGCTTCATTCATTGGCCCAAAAATCTTGTCTTTGATTTTTGGGTTTACAGAAAATAATGTTTTTATCTCTAGATTTTGTCCCCTTTTGTGGTAGTTGTACTTCACATGCTACAAGCCTATAACGGTTTCAGAGAGCGAAAAGCGCACACAAACGCCCTCTGCAGAGAAAACATAGAAAGCCATTGACCCTCCATGGCTGTGGCATCGTCTCTTGCTCTATCAGGGCTTGCAAGTTTCCAACTTTGTTGTTGTAACAGCTTGTTGAGGGTGAAGAACAGTGATTTTGGATTAAGTTTGGAGAATTATCATCACAAGAGAGCAGCAACAACCAAATGGGGGTTCCTCCTTGGTGGGGTTTCTGTGTTGCATGTTGAGAATCCATGGAAGCCAGCTAGGATAATGGTACAGCATGTTGTTCATAATGATCAATTGGGTGGTGATGTTGTATCTCAGGGATTGCATAAGGATTTGGGTTCTCTTCCAAGTGAGTTTTCTTACTTTCTTTAGTGTTTGTTTGCATTTTCATTCTGTTCAAGATAACAGATCCTGTTAGATGTTTATGAGCATAATTATCCATATAATTGAATTATTTAATTTCTTTATTCCATTGGTGCTTGCTTGCTCTGCATTGCTGAATGAATAAAGACTTGTTTTGTGTAATTTATCTTTTCTGGTTTGATTTCACACTGTTAATTGAGTTTGTTAACATTTCCTAGCTATAGAGCGGAATAAAAGATTAACTTCCCCCCATGTTGTTTTTTAAAGCTAGTTGTTAAAGCAAAGCAGCGATTATATGCAGGGTTGGTTGTGGCGTTGGTGAAGGGGATAGACCAGTTAGTACTCCCAAGTCATTGTTGGTACTTCGTTCAACCGGTCTTATGTTTCTCATTGTTGTTGTTCTCCTGAATTCTGGAAAACATTGTTCAGAATGAATGTATATGTTGGAAAACATATGATCAACTTGTATCAGGAGTTGTGCCGTTGGAATCTGTCTAGTTGTAACTGTTTAGAAAGTTACTCATCCTGTGCTGTTGTTTTATTTTATTTTGTTATCTTGCCATATGGATTCCCATGTTATGTAATTTGCCATGACCTATGAGTTATACTTTTGGATCACATAATTTACAACTACTGATTTTGTCTCTAAATGTAGAGCCTTTGTCCATATCCGATATTGTGGCTGCTTCTGATGATAGTGCTAAAGTGCGAATATCATATAAGGTATGATGTGTATGTTTGTTTCTACTTTGTGATTTGATGGTCATGTTTCATCATTTGCTTGGATTATTGAATTAGGGAATACCTGGATCATACAGCGAGGATGCTGCACACAAAGTGTACCCTAATTGTGAAACAGTTCCTTGCCATGATTATGAAGCTGCCTTTAAGGTTTGAAATAATCTGTAATATTCTTTATGCAGTAGTTTAGCTAAAGCTGAATTCCTTGTGTGTTTGTGTTCGTGCACGCGCATGTATTTTATCATGTATAAGCAAGGACTTTTGCTTATGGCCATCAATATCTTTCTTATAACCAAGTTAACTTCTATAAAAATATTTTGACAGGCTGTTGAATTATGGATTGCTGACAAAGTTGTTGTTCCAATAGAGAATTCATCCGGGGGAAGCATCCATCGAAACTATGATTTACTTCTTCGTCATAGGCTGCATATTGTTGCTGAGGTGCAGTTGGCTACTAATCTCTCACTTTTAGCTTTGCCAGGTGTCAGAGTAGAGTACTTGAAACGAGTTCTAAGTCATCCCCAGGTTTGGCTATATTCTTTTTTCCATTTATGGCTCTTCCGAGATGTGGTAGTGTAGAATTGCTATTGCATCTGATCCTATGCAATACAAGAAAGAAAGAGATGTTTCTTTTAGTGGGGTGCGGTTTCAGGCATTCAGTGTTGTCATCGATACTTAATTACTTATTCCTTTTATATTTATTGTCATTAATTCATCATGCAGGCACTTGAATTGAGTGATAATTTCTTGACTAAACTAGGTGTTGCCAGAGAAAATGTTGATGATACAGCTGGTGCTGCTCAGGTAATCTGACAACATATTTTTCGTGACTTCTAAGTTTTCTAATGCATTATTAGAGAAAAAAATTGTTTAATTTTCCCCCTTTTAATGTGTGCATGACATTAGCATGTAGCTTTGGATGGTCTATATGATGCCGGTGCGATTGCAAGCATTCGAGCTGCAGAAATTTATGGGCTTAATGTGCTTGCAGAAAAAGTTCAGGTAAAACTCCTTACCAAGTCAGGTTGGTTTAAATGAAAACGCTTGTGTTTGTTTCAAAATTCCAATGTCTTATACAGGACGATGGTGAAATCATCAGTCGTTATCTCGTGCTTGCCAGGGATCCAATAATTCCGAAATCTGATAAGCTCTTTAAGGTAAACTTTTGACCTATGAAGTTGTATCTTAACCATGTTACAAGATTTTCTTGAATCGACTCATCATTAGATAATTCCAGACAAGCATTGTGTTTACACTGGACGAGGGTCCTGGGGTACTGTTTAAGGCGTTGGCAGTATTTGCCTTAAGAGATATAAACTTAACCAAGGTATAACAGAAGAAGCTTCTTTTTCTTAGTCTGGCTCTCAATTCTTAATAAATACATGAAGATCAATGATATGTATTATTGTAAAATCAGATTGAAAGTCGCCCACAACGAAATCGGCCGTTAAGAGTTGTTGATGATTCGAACACCGGGAGTGCCAAGTGAGTTATGATTTTTTCCTTTGCATTTCCTATTCTAGCCGAGGATAAAGTCATTCAGAGATTTCTGAAACTACATATTTCCCTATCCTGATGCAAGAAATTGAGATAACATGTTACTTTTTTTCATTTAGGTATTTCGACTACCTTTTCTACATTGATTTTGAGGCATCTATGACTGAGCCCCGAGCACAAACCGCTTTAGGACATCTGCAGGTTTGTTCTTTGTCATCTTATTCATGATCTGAAATCTGTCTCTTAATTCTTCTATTTGCTTCTGTCCCTTATTAAACCTTCCTTCTGAAAGAGTCATGGCCAAAATCCTGTTCAAGTGTTTAGATCTTTTGGACTAAGATTCTGTTCTCTCTTTTTCCTGTAGTATCTAACATGCTAATACAATGCACACACACTTTCTCAAGCGTTCTGTTCTATACCTTTTGTTGAATTTTCCCTCTTTTCAACCACCTGTATATCAAATATTAATTCTACCAACTTTTTTTGTCATGAGTTCCTAAGCATATATCAAATATTATTAAATGTCCCTACAGGAATTCGCCACATTTCTTCGGGTGCTGGGCTGCTATCCTATGGATACAACCATATGAGTCACAGCTATCCGTGTTTATTGCTGAATTTTCAATGGATATCATCATACTCAAGCCTAAAATGCCGGAATTTCCAAGAGCATTCGGAGCTAACTGATGGTCTGAACATACAATACGGCGATGCAAACGGTCGATTGTGATCTTAGACATTGCAAAAGAATGAACAGAGGTATAAGGTTTTAAACATGTATGTAATATGTAGTATAGCTTCAATTCTATAGCATTAAAAAGCATAAACAAAAGAAACAAAAGCAACAGTGAATGTAAAAGGAAAAAATCTGCTAATGTATTCTTTGTTTCATAGTGAATTCACCATAATCAGTAAGAACACGATTTGTTAGCATCTCATACCTTGCCTTGATTCCTAACTGTAAACACCTCATGATCAATTATGTTTCTGTTCATGTATTGAAAGTTTGAATATTCTTATTCTCAAATGCTATGGCTAGACAAATAGCATTTCATTCTATTACAATGTCAACCTTGACAAAAAGAATTAAAAAAGAGAAGGACAAAAAACATGCATGCCACCAATCCATTGCTTCACAGTGAAGTCTCTCAGCCCATTATGATCAATAATAACATGATGCATTGGTTGATTGGTTCGCATCTAATGTGTTTGTCTTGATTCTTCTTGTATTCTCTTCATAGAATTGATACTGTTCTTATTTGAAACCTTGAAAAAATTGCAACAGTTATCTAAAAGACATTTTGTGTTTGGTTTGAAAATTTTGTGAAGAGAAAATAGAAAATAAGAAGTGAAAATGAAAAATAAAATTTTACTATTTTTACTATTTTTTTTGTAAAATTCTGAAAATTAAAAAAAGAAACTAAAGGCTCACACCTCCGCTTCTCCGCATACCTTTACCCTCCTTTCCAATCATTCACAGTTTTACACTTCTCTTCACCAAAGGCTCACACCTTCGCTCACCACCCCCTTTCCAATCATTCACACACCTCCGCTCACTACCTCCTTTCCAATCATTCACAGTTTCACACTTCTCTTATTTTAAAATAAGAGAAGTGTGAAACTGTGAATGATTGGAAATGAGGTGATGAGCGGAGGTGTGAGCCTTTGGTGAAGAGAAGTGTGAAACTGTGAATGAAGAGAAGTGTGAAATTGTGAATGATTGGAAAGGAGGGTGAAAGTATGCGGAGGTGTGAGCCTTTATTATATAGTTATCAGAACCGGACCGGACCGGCCGGTTCGACCAGAAAACCGGCCGGTTCGCACTCAGATTGCATTAAACTCGCGCGGGTCCACGGTGCACCTGCGCACTGCTGAACCATCGTAGGAGCACCCCCTCTTCGCAACTCCAAAAATGTATTCAATTTCATTAAAAGAAAATTATGTAAATAATTTAATTCTAAATTCTTAAAGAATATTCTTAAGGTATTCTAATTTTAATACACAGAACGAATAAAAAATTATGTTTGTGACATGCACTCATTGCAGAGATGCCAGCTGCTGCTGCAATTGAATGTTCTTGGTGACTTGTGAGTCCACAATTTTTTTGGTGAGTGACTTGTGAGTTCACATGTTGATATTTCAACGTTGGTCTTAAAAAGTAAAATTCAATCAAGAGAAGTGACATGAAACCACTACTTTTTTCCCAACAAAATATTGATATGAAAGAATCAAATATTAATGTTTTTGGTTTGAGACTGGTTGCTTTATTTGCATGACCATCTTGGTGTGACATTTGAACAATTTGGAATCTGCTGTGGCTGATGGATACTCAATGGGAGGGGAAAAGACATAAATAAAGCTTGTTATAAACTAACCCACTTGAGCTGGAGTGCTCAACTCATTAGTCCGTTTAAGTAAATATCATAGCGAGGTTCGAATTCTGCTTTGTGTATGAGTCTAAACCCTAATCATATGTTAGGAAAAAATGACTAGCATCTTAAGGAATAGTATAAAAAATACTAAAAATTTATGATAAATGTTATCCTACTCTCTCTAAAATAACATATAAGTTACCATCTCTGATATATCATATCCTAATGGATGTTTATTTATTTTAAATTTTTAGTAGAATTTATTGGATGACTAATTTATCTAATAAAATAAAAAATAAAAAATTGATTTCGGGTCATTGAAATTTGTTGAAAATTTAACAAAATATTTGAAAAATAATGTTAAATATTACTTTTTTATTTTTCACACAAAATCTCTGCTTTCTAACAAAAATTAAATAAAAATCCTGACCTTCTTAAAAAATAATTGCAAACTAGCTACATTAATTTTTAAAAAACAAGATATAAAGTATTTCAATTTTTTTTCATATAATTTAAAACCAAATTGTATAAAATAAATTTTTAAATTTAAAGATCTACTTGACACGATAAACTTTTCATATTAAAAATTTTTACGGTGACACTAATTTGTGTTTCTATTTTTAATTTGTCACATCAATATTTTAGTTTAGAATTTAGTTAATATAAGAAAATTTTTAAATTAATATTTTAATAAATATATAACAAATATATTAAAATAAACATCGAATTAGAATGTGACATATCAAAAAGGATAACTTACATGTTACTTTAGAGAAGGTATGGTAACATTCACCAAAATTTATTTGTATGCCAATATTTATTATCCATATGATAAAATTAAATAATATCTAAAATCTTTTCCATGTTTATTATATAAATAACTTTTGCCTTCAAAAACGTTAATCACTTTAGATATTTATTTTCTTTTTGTTAATTACATATAATATATTTCAACATGTTGTGATAAGGATTATGATGTGGATGTCTATTCATTATGGACGGCTTACACATTCTCAAAATTGATTATATTAAAGAGGTTTAAAAGTGTAAATATTTTACCTCTATAAATAGTAAAATGTAATTGTACATTCGTACACTACAACAACACAATAACATATACACTTTCTCTTTCTTTATACACAGCAATAAAATCTTCTCTCTCTCCTTTTTTTTTTTTTTTGATAAGGGACGGGGCAAAGACCCAAAGAAACAAACAAATTAACTAAGATGTCTTGGGAACTTTATCCTTCTGCAGTCAGCGTCCAGCGAAGGAAATAGGAAATGAGGGGCTTCTTCAAAGCAACTCAATCCATGGGGGAGACGATGTGCATGCTTTGCAAGGTCATCAGCTGCAAAATTTACTTCTCGAAATATGTGGTTCACCTGAAAAATTTCAGGCTTCGCTAGAAGGCGCTTGATCTCCCTCACCAGAGAGGTACTTGAATGTTGGGAGGTAGAAGCACTGTGGATAAGGTTGAAAGCACACAGGGAATCTGTCTCTATAACAAGCTTTCTTAACCCCAAATCAATTGCGAGTTTTAATCCCAAATAAATTCCCCAGAGCTCAACTGTGGTAATGGTTACCGCACCGATGTTAAACATGAAGCCTACCTTGAGTCTCCCATTTGTATCCCTCAGAAGTCCTCCACAAGCATCGATTCCCGAATTTGTGAGAAACGAGCCATCGGTATTAATCTTATACCAACCCTCCTTTGGCGGAGACCAACCAATGTCGATAATCTTAGTCGAGGTAAGGGCTTTTCTGCTTTTGTCAGTTTTTTGAAAAACCTCATAATAGTGTTTAGCTAAGTTTTGAATTATTCTTGGAAGGTTTGAGCTGTGGATGCCCAAATTGTTAAAAATTAAATCATTTCTGTTTCTCCAAGCTGCATTGCAGGTAGTAACAAAATAAGTGGGCCAAGCATTCCCATCCTTTTTTCGAGCAGTCACGCAAAGATTGTGCTTGAACCAATCCTGGAAGTTTTGGTTGAAGAACTTGCCTTGTTGACTGCTATCAACGCTGCTCATCCAAGTTTTACGGATATAGTGACAATCCCGGAGAACATGGAGCAGGGTCTCTTCTTGGCCAGGGCACCTGGGACAACACTCATTGCTGGTAAGTCCTATCCTTTTCCTCCTGGAATTAGTGAGTAAAGCCTCTTGCATTGCTAGCCATGAAAAAGCTTTAAGACGTTGTGGTATATTGAGCTTCCAAACATCTTTAAAATTTTTTTCTCTATTCTCATTATTTGAAAAATAAGCTTCATAGGCAGATTTAATAGTGAAATCTCCCTTAGGTTCTGGTAACCAGCTGATACTGTCTTCTCCTAAATCAGAATGAGGGGCTTTTATAATCTGGATTAACTCTAAAATCTCCTTCGGAAGGATTTGATTTAGTTTGAACCAATCCCAGTCTCCCTCTGCTCTCGCATAAGCGGCCACCTTCTCATCACTCCTATCCCCGTCAATGGAACTTATAGCAAGCGAGCCTATGCCTGGCACCCAATGATCGTTCCAGAATGATATCTTTTCACCATTTCCAATTCTCCAAATGACATTAGTGCTGAATTGGTTCCAAATCTTTGTAATACTTCTCCAAACATTCGAACTACTAGCTTTAGAAATCACCTTAGGAATCGACTGAGTTCCACACCCATATTTTCCTTTCATAACTCTGACCCATAGGGATTGATTATCCTGAATAAGGCCCCAGGCTAATTTCATGAGGAATAAAGCATTTGTATCTTCTGCCTTTCGAATACCAAGCCCTCCCATACTCTTCGGCTTGCAAATAGTATCCCACCTTATTAAATGGATCTTTTTATTCGCTTCAGTTTCATCCCAAAGAAAGTCTCTACAAATCTTGTCTATTTGATTGCAAATTTCCTTCGGAATCTTCATGGTTTGCATCACGTAACTAGGGATAGATGACAAGACTGACTGGATGAGAGTACACCTTCTTGCAAAAGAGAGCGTCTTCATGTTCCAGCTAGAAAGCTTAGCCTTCATTTTGTCGATGATGAATTGAAAATGTTGCTTGTTTCACTTCTCATGAATGAGGGGAACACCAAGGTACTTTCCTAAGTTGCATGTTAGGTTGATGCCAAATGTTGACTGGGCTCTTGCTTGATGGTGTAAACTACATTCTTTGAGAAGAAAACACAAGATTTCTGAAAATTAACCCTTTGGCCAGAGCTATCACAGAAAACCTTAAGTGTTTCCCTTATGACATTTACTTGATCCTTACTAGCTTGTGCAAATAAGACCAAATCATTTGCAAAGCAAAGATGAGAGAGTTTAGGCCCATTCCTAGATAGCATAATAGGTTTCCACTTCCTATCATTAACTCGAGAGTTAATAAGGTGGGAAAGTCTCTCAACGCAAAGAACAAAAAGGTAAGGTGAGAGGGGATCTCCCTGTCTAATGCCTCTGGAGGGACGAAATTCTTCTTATGGATACCCATTCCAAATAAGATTCATAGTTGGCGTAGTTATGCAATACTCAATGACATTGACCAAGCTCTCTGGTAAATGCATCTCCTTGAGGGTATGTAAGATGAAATCCCAATTGAGCCTATCGTATGCCTTCTCTAAGTCAATCTTGACCGCCATAAATCCTTTTCCGCAATTCTTTGTCCTCATAGAATGGATCACTTCTTGAGCTACCAAAATATTATCTGCACTAACCCTTCCTGGAACAAAACTAGCTTGAGTATTTGAAATAAGAAAAGACATATGGGGTTTAAGCCCTTCTACAACAATCTTAGAAATAATCTTATAGACAACATTGCAGAGACTAATAGGCCTAAATTGAGTAAAATTCTCAGGGGCAGGAACTTTAGGAATAATAGAGATGAGAATCTGGTTAACGTTCACGATATTCTTAGGTTCCTGACAGATAGACCGAACCCAAGTAACCAAAGAATCTTTAATAGTGTCCCAAGAGAATTGGAAGAATTTAGCTGGAATTCTATCTCTCCCTGGTGCTTTCCACCCTCCCATATTGAACACAACCTTCTTGATTTCCTCCTCTGAGGTCTCCTTCCCTAGTTCCTTAATATCTTCATCCACAATCCTAGGAAAGAAACCTGTCAAGGGAAAAGGAACATAGATCTGATCAGAAGAATAAAAATTTTTAAAAAAACATACTCCCATATTCTTAAGCATAACAGGATCCTCAATCCAAGAACCATGACTGTCCATAAGGGACGTGACTCGGTTCCTTCTTCTACGACTATTAGCTTTTTGATGGAAATATCTAGTGTTTTTAGCCCCAATTGGATAGTATTACACCTCGACATTTGTTGCCAATAGCTTTCTTCTTGGATGGAAATGACTTCATATTCCTTCCAAAGATCTTTCTGAAGTTTATCCAGGAAGGGGTTGTGACCAAAAGATAACTTCTTATTAATTCCCTCCATACGGAGAAGTATACAGTTCTTCTTTCGAATGATATGACTAAAGACTTCTTTATTCCAAATATTTACTTTTTTTGTAAACGAAGCTATGTTGAGGATAAGGTCTCCTTTTTTATCCCAACTATTGTCTACTAGATCCTTGTAATTGTCATGGAGAATCCAAGGGGCTAAGAACCTAAAAGGCTTCGTTCCTCCATAATTGTCGTTCTGATTAAAGTCCAAAAGAAGAGGAAGATGATCTGATTTGAGTCTCAGAAGATATTTAACACCTGCATTAGAAAAAGCATTAACAAAATCTACATTACAAATAAATCTATCAAGTCTGCGTTTAGTGTTACCCCGCTGCCAAGTAAAGGGTGGCCCGGTAAAACCAAATCGCTGACACCACAATTAAGGATACAAGAATAGAATCTGTTGCTATCTTGAGAGAGATTTGTACTTCCTCCCGTATCATTTAACGATAATATGGAGTTAAAGTCCCCCCTCCTAAACACCATGGTCCAGATATATCAGGAGCTAATCTTTTCAGGGACTCCCATAAAGTCCTTCTGTTTGCTGGTTGTGGGCTGCCATAGACAGCAGTGAGCCACCAGGTGCTAACTTGCTGGTAGCAAACCTTCATGTGGATGAATTGATTGTGAATATGCATAGGTTCAATCTCCCAATAAGCCTTTTTCTAGAGGCACCATATACCTTCCGCAAAACCACTCGCCTCACTTATGCACCACGAATCGAATCCCAACTTCTTGATGATATTTTTTGCTTTTGGACCTGACACATGAGTTTCCAAAAGAATGCACAAGTTAGCTCTATATCTGAAAGCAAGATCTTTAATAATGGAAGGGAACCCTTTGGCAGCGGCTTCTCTACAATTCCAGATTAAGATATTCATAAAAACTAAATAAAAAAGAGGTAGAACTCATCCTGATAACAAGAAGACTCAAGCCTCCATAGGCTTTGGGCTTGATGGAGAATGCTCCATATCTACTTTCCGTCTTGACAGCTCCATATCCTCCGTATCTGTAAAAGGATCATCCTCTCCAGGATCAGGGGGTTTAGTTGCTATCATAGCTTCCTCTGGACCCTTAGCTCCCCCTCCCATGATAGAGGAAATAAGAGAGTTAGTGGTGATATCGTTAGTGTAAGCTACATTGTTGTATTCTCCATCTTGATATTTTTTGGCAATCTCTTTGTTTAGTCTGCTAAAGCTTCACCAATAATCACTGTGGTCATTTTTGTTTTTCTCATTTTGAACTCTCCTTGCATTACTTGTTGAAGGATCTGTGACCTGTGAACTAGCATTCACAAGGTCTATTTTGTTTGATTGCTTGGGCTGACTTTGAATGGTCTGTTGCTTCTTACTGATTTCAATGGGCCTTCCTTTTACTTGTGAGGGGGGAGCCTTAGATTTTTGCTGATTTTTTTGGTGGCCCAGATTTTTGGGTATCAAATCTGGGTGCTGGTTGGATTTTTCCTTTCCTTCTTTAGTCTCTTTATTGCTATTGGCGTAGTATTCTTGTTTCCCATAATAGTTACTCTGATTTTCCTCCACGTAATCTTCTGAATTAATTCCTTCTAAAGCTTGAAATCTGCTTGACTGAAATCTTTCCTTTTTCTCCATATGAGAATCTTCCATCTTCGGCTTGTATCTTCTTTGATTTCTTTTTACTAACATCCAAGGACCAAACGGATTTTCCTCTTTGGGGAAGAGATTATTGCGTTTTTTGTCTTTAGGATCTTGATTACTCCCATCAATCTCCTTATTTCCCTCCTTTGAGGATTCTACCCTGAGATTGTCTTCCTGCTCTAACGGCTCCTTTCCATTTTTGCTTGGGTTACCACCACCACATTCCTGGTTGCTCCGATCAACCTCCATGGCAGCAGCTACCACTTTTTTAATTAGATCTCCAAAAATTTCATGACAATCTTCTACCTTATGGCCATACTGTCCACACTTAAAGCAAATCTGGTGGAGACCTTCGTATTCAAGCTTGAAGTCTTTGCCAAGAGCTTAAATATATGGAATTAATTTTTTATTTAAATCAATTTCTACACATATCCGTGCAAACTTACCTCTAGAATGGATAGAGGTGAGTTCATCAACTTTGAGCATGGTACCCAGAGCTTTCCCAACTTTCCAGAGAAAATATTTGTTATAGAGTTCTGCCGGAAGATTAGGGATCCGAATCCAAACAGCAACCTTTTGGATATTAACTTCTTGTGGTATAAATAGCGGTCTCCATCTCTGGATCAAGAGGTAGTGATCTGCAATCATCCATGGCCCTTCAAACAAAGCATGGGAGTAATCTTCTTGGTTAGAGAATCTGACAAGGAAGAAATTTTCTTCCAAATCCATAACTCTAACCACATCTTTCTTTGCCCATCTTTTGCTTACCCACCTCTCCATAGCCTGGAGGTTAAGGTTCTTTCCCAGGGGTTTGACGATCAAAGATCTCTTTCATGGACGACACCAGTCCTCGTATTCTTCTAGCGACACTTGTATGCTCAGCTTTGGATTGAAAGTAGCTTCTGTTTCTGGACTAGCATCAAAGGACTCCTTTTCCAGCACGTATTCCTCAGCGACCATATTTGCAATTTCTTTGGGATTGAGCTTGTCAAAACCATTATCAACTACCATGTCACAGTACAAAACCTTGCGGGTCGCTGCCTCTATTGGGCTATCCTCTAGGGCTTCCTCCTGCTGTCTGGGTGATTGCATATTTGCTTCCACATTATTATTTGGAGATTCTTCCATGGTGACTTCTGCATTGATTTCCTTCATATCCTCATGCATCTTGACTTTTTTTAGTACTTTTTGCCACCAGATCCTCTTCTTCTGGTGATCTCTTTTCTAGTTCAGTGGTTTGTGTATTGGCGTTCATGAGAGAAAACTTCTCATATAAAACTTCTCTCTCTCCTTTATATTACTAATACAACTCTCTCTCTTTCTTTATTTTACAAGAATTTTTTAATACTCTTCTCTTTCACTCTTTATATTAATATTAGTAAATATAATAATCATCTTTATTATATTGAGATAGTAATTATGGTACTAGAGTCTTCTACTTATACTTCTATTTTATATTTATTTTACAACACGTTATCAGCACGAGACTCTGATCAAATTTTTAGGAAGATTCAGGTAACAAATTTTCATTATGTCGAAACTCTTTCATCTTGAATTTAATGCTCTTGATATATCTGGAAACAATTATTTATCATGGATATTAGATGCTGAAATCCATCTTGATTCAATGGATCTTGAAAATACCATTAAGGCTGAAAATAATGCATCCCAGAAGGATAAAGCCAAAGCCATGATTTTCCTTCGTCGTCATCTTGATGAAGGATTAAAACATGAATATCTCACATTAAAAGATCCTGCAGATCTTGGAAAAACCTTGAAGAAAGGTACAATCATGTGATACTTCCTCAAGCCCGATATGTTATAGAAAACTTTCTCGACCTTCCATGTCTCGAATGTGCTCCTACAGCAGCAGTATCGAGAAAAAGAATTTAAAAATATTTTGAACTAATTTCTTGCCTTCTTGTTGCTGAGCGCAACAATGAGTTACTCTTAAAAAATCATGAAGCGCGCCCAACTGGCGCCGCCCCATTTTCTGAAGCAAATACGGCAAATCATTACCCCAGAAGAGGTAAATGGCAAGATTTTAATAACAAGAAAAAATTATGGAAGGAAAATGAATTATGTTCACAAGAAATGATCTCACTAGAAGTAGGATAAAGAAAGAAACAATGGGTAAAATAAATCAATTGATGATCCTGAAGGAAATATTGGCTATTTGATCAATATGAAATAGTTTAATATATGAGTTTGTTAAGTATTCATGTAAATAAATAATAAACTTTTTGTTAAGTTTTATTTTTATGCATCTGAATTTCAAATATAATATTTAAGAATTTCAAAATTATTGAATATGTATTTCTACTCATTTTATTATTATTATTTATCTTTGAAGAAAATGGCAAGGATATATAATGAGGATGTATGCCTTGCGGATAGTGCAAGTTTGCACACTATTCTTAAAAGTAATATGTATTTTACCCATCTTGTGCTAAAAGAAAAATATGTTAATACTATTATTAGCTCAGGCAATGTGATAGAAGGCTCTGGAAGAGCTATAATTTTGTTTCCCGGAGGAACAAAATTCATAATAAATAATGCACTATTGTCTACCAAATCTCTAAGAAACTTATTGAGTTTTAAAGATATTCGCCGAAATGGATATCATATTGAGACTATAAATGAGGAAAATCATGAGTACTTATGTATCACAACTCATGATTCAAATAAGAAAGTTATATTAGAAAAGTTACCCTCACTTTCATGTGGGGTATATTACACCAAGATTAGTGCAATTGAATCACATGCCACTGTAAACCAGAAGTTTACTAACCCAAATGAATTCATAACTTGGCACGACCGATTGGGTCATTCGAAACAACCATGATGTGGAGAATTATTGAAAACTCCCATGGACATTCACTAAAGAACCAGAAGATTCTTAAATCTAGTGAATTTTGTTATGTTGCATGTTCTCAAGGGAAGTTAATTTTAAGACCATCACCAGTAAAGATTTGATTTGAGTCCCCTGAATTCCTGAAAAGGATTCAAGGCGATATATGTGGACCTATTCATCCACCATGTGGATCTTTTAGATATTTTATGGTTCTAATAGACGCATCTTCGAGATGGTCACATGTGTGCTTATTGTCTTCTCGCAACCTGGCGTTTGCGAGATTATTGGCTCAAATTATTCGATTAAAAGCACAATTTCTAGAAAATCCAATCAAAGCAATTCGTCTTGATAATGCTAGTGAATTCACTTCCCAAGCTTTTGATGCTTATTGTATGGCTAATCGAATAAGTATTGAACATCCAGTAGCTTATGTTCACACACAAAATGGGTTAGCAAAATCACTTATTAAGCGCCTCCAATTAATTGCTAGATCCTTACTTATGAGAACAAATCTCCCAACCTCGGTTTGGAGGCATGCTATTTTACATGTCGCAGCACTTATTCGTTTGAGGCCAACAAGTTACCATCAGTTCTCTCCTATGCAATTAGCTTTTGGCCAGCAGCCAAATGTTTCCCATTTAAGAATATTTGGGTGTGCGATATATGTTCCCATTGCACCACCTAATCGCACCAAAATGGGACCCCAAAGAAAATTGGGGATATATATTGGATATGATTCTCCCTCTATAGTGAGGTATCTTGAGATACAAACTGGATATGTATTTAAAGCCCTGTTTGCGGATTGTCATTTTGATGAATCAAAATTTTCAACATTAGGGGGAGAGAATAAGCTTCCTGAAAAGGAACTTAATTGGAAAGCATCATCTTTGATGCATTTAGATCCTCGATCAAGGCAATGTAAACTAGAAGTTCAAAATATTATACATTTGCAAAGAATAGCAAATGAATTGCTTGATGCATTTTCCAATACAAAGAGGATAACCAAATCTTATATACCAGCAGAAAATGCCCCAATTCGAATTAATGTCCTAGTAGGACAAGTAGCCACTGAAGTAAATTCACGCTAGAAGCGTGACAGACATGTCGGTTCCAAAGACAAAAATCCTCGAAAGAGAAAAGATGTAAATACTATTCCTGTTGAAAAAGATATAGTAAAGACACTTGCACTTGTCCAAAATTCTGATATAGTTTTAACGTCAGAAGACGTTCAGGTACCTGAAAATTGTGAAAATGACGAAATCTCGATAAATTATGTCTTTACAGGAGAAAAATGGGACCGAAATAAGACAATTGTCAATGAAATATTTGCATATAATGTGGCATTAAATATCATGCATGAAAGTAAGGATCTTGAGCCAAAATCAGTTGAAGAATGTCGACAAAGAAATGATTGGCCAAAATGGGAAGAAGCCATGAAGGCTGAATTAGACTCACTTGCAAAACGTGAAGTCTTTGGACCTGTAGTCCGTACACCTGAAGATGTAAAACCTGTTGGATACCGATGGGTATTTGTGAGGAAATGAAATGAGAAAAATGAAGTTGTGCGCTACAAAGCCCGACTTGTGGCACAAGTTTTTTCACAAAGGACCGGTATAGATTATGAAGAAACGTATTCCCTTGTAGTGGATGCGATAACATTGCGTTATTTGGTCAGTTTATCTGTATATCATAAACTGCATATGTATTTAATGGATGTGGTAACAGCCTACTTATACGGCTCATTAGATCGTGATATCTATATGAAAGTCCTCGAAGGACTAAAGATATCTAAACCATCCAATGAATATTCGCAAGGGTTATACTCAGTCAAATTGCAAAGATCTTTATATGGTCTAAAGCAATCTGGACGAATATGGTATAATCGTCTTACTGAATATCTAGCCAAAAATGGATTCAAGAATGATGATATATGTCCATGGGTTTTCATAAAGAAATATACATCTAGGTTTATTATAATTGCTGTGTACGTTGATGATTTAAATATCATTGGAACTCCTGAAAAGATTCCAACAATTATAAAAACTCTAAAAGAAGAGTTTGAAATGAAAGATTTTGGAAAGACTAAATTTTGTCTCGGCCTGCAGATCGAGCATACAAAAAATGGGATCTTTATTAATCAAACGACATACACAGAAAAGATCTTGAAAAGATTTTATATGGATAAGTCACATCCCTTGAGTACCCCAATGATCGTAAGATCTTTGGATGTAGAAAATGATCAATTCCGTCCTAAAGAAGAAAATGAAGATATCCTTGGTCCTGAAGTACCATATCTTAGTGCCATTAGAGCACTAATGTATCTTGCTAATAATACACGACCTGATATATCATTTGCTGTGAATTTACTAACAAGATATAGTTCCTCTCCAACCAGAAGATATTAGAGTGGAATCAAACAAATCTTTCGATATGGAACGGTTGATATGAGATTGTTTTATCCCTATGGATCCAAGTCACAATTAGTTGGCTATGTAGATGCTGGATACTTGTCTGATTCACATAAAGGGAGATCTCAAATAGGATACCTATTCACATATGGTGGTACAGCTATATCATGGAGGTCCACGAAACAGACGATTGCAGCAACAACCTCTAATCATGCTAAAATACTCGTGATACATGAAGCTAGTCGCGAGTGTTTTTGGCTCAGGAGTTTGATCCAATATATTCTGTCATCATGTGGACTGATTGACCATAAGATAGCTCCAACTGTCCTATTTGAAGATAATACAGGATGCATTGCTCAACTGAAAGGCGGATACATCAAAGGTGATAGAACAAAGTATATTTCTCCCAAAATTCTTCTTCACTCATGATCTTCAAAATCAAGGGACAATTGATATCCAACAGATCCACTCAAGTGATAATCTAACAGATTTATTTACAAAGTCACTCTCAAAATCCTCCTTTGAAAGATTGGTATATGAGATTGAGATATGCCGAATTAGAGACATTAAATGATGTCGACAAAAGCGGGAGACTGTACTCTTTTTTCCTTGGTCAGGTTTTTTTCCATTGGATTTTTCTTGACAAGGTTTTTAACGAGACAGTTCTCATCACAAAGGATAATGTACTCTTTTTCCTTCACTAAAGTTTTTTCCCATTGGATTTTTCTTTAGTAAGGTTTTAACGAGGCATAACCTTGAATGGTCATTCAAGAGGGAGTGTTGTGATAAGGATTATGATGTGGATGCCCATTCATTATGGGCGGCTCACATATTCTCAAAACTGATTAAATTAAAGAAGTTTGAAAGTGTAAATATTTCACCTCTATAAATAGTAAAATGTAATTATACATTCGTACACTACAACAACACAATAACATATACACTTTCTCTCTCTTTATACACAACAATAAAATCTTCTCTCTCTTTTATATTATTAATATAATTCTCTCTCTTTTTTTATTTTACAAGAATTTTTAAATATTCTTCTCTTTCACTCTTTATATATAATATTAATAAATATATTAATCATCTTTATTATATTAAGATAGTAATTATGATATTAGAGTCTTCTACTTATATTTTTATTTTATATTTATTTTATAACACAACAAACTATTAATTATTTTATACCAATTTTATCATACCTTTAGTTATTACAAATATCTTATTCTCTCTTACCGACTCATCACCCTCCTATTGACCTATCTTATTCTTACGACATAACTCTTCAATAATTCAAAGGATACTTTAATCTGTGAACGTTTTTCATTTAAAGAACAACAACAATAATAATTTAATTTTCATACGCTATAAATATAATTTTTTTTTTTACAAAAAAACTAATTGTATAATATCACATTAATACAAATAACTAATTTTTAAATTTACTATTTAAAAACATCTAAATATATAAATCTGATTGGATGATTATATAAAATTTATTACAATACCAACATATAAAAATTAAAGTCAAATAAAAATAAAGCTATTAAATTACTTCATCATCAATTACTATATTATTCGCCTCTAAGGACTTTGGAAAAGAGGAACTGTCCAAAAAAAGATGAAAGAGAGGGAATAACGCCTCTCGTAGGGTTTATTCATAAATATTCTTACATCTTCGTTGAGCCCCAGAAAAAAGAACATAGTTTAGGAAGAGTTTCAACTGTACTGAAAATATTGATGTTTTAGTTATTTTAACCGTTGATCTAAATTATAAAAAAAAATATAATATATATTAATTAAAATCAACAGTTGAAATACCGAGAATACCAATATTTACAGTACACTAAAAATTTTTCCCATCATTTAACTAGTTGAGCTACTAGTGTGTATGTCAGCCAAAGAAAAAAAAAATCAAATGAAAATAGTGGCAATCAAAGGAATGGCATTTGAATGATACTGAAAAGACCATTATATTTAGTAAGTAATTTTTCTTTTTGCAATTCTAAAAATATTTTATTATTTATACACCTGTTTAATTTAAAAGCTGAAAAGTGAATAAATAAAATTGAATATAAATCACTATCTAATTAAATAGTGACAAAATGTGACATCCACACAAAAACATTATATATAACTTTGAGTATTTTAGTTTCTTAGTTAATAACTTTTTTAAATTTTAGAATAATAAAATTATTTTGTACTATTTACAAAAATGATATTCTAATAAAAAATAATTAAATACCAATAGAGAAAATTTCATTTATAAATAGTAGATTACTTTCTCATAATAATAATTGTCTGTTATATTTTTTAGATTCATTAACAACTTAATTAAAGAGACATTATTATATGAAGAATATATAATACTGTCTTTTACACATGGGAAAGGGAACATTACTATATTGCATTGTTAATGATGGTGATGCTGTATGCTTTTTGGTTTTGTTCTTTTCCTTAAAACGTTTGACAGATGCTGTGTGCATACCCATACCAAACCTTTTTTTACAACTTAGCTTCTCCTCGAACCATGATGTTTAATTTCTCCCTAGGACTATTTTCTGTCTAGGTTCAATGAACATGACACTTCTTTTTCTTTTTTCTTTTTTCATATTTTCTAACTTTATGGTTATATAAGACCAATGCTCTTTTTTCTTTTCTCAGTGAGGAAAGGAGCTGAATTAGATCTTGAAGGGACAAGTGCCAACCCACTTTGTTTCTGAACTCATGAAGACATGAACTTGGCTATGTTTTTAGCCTTCATCATCTGCTTCATTCTCTGAGTGAGTTCATTGGTATGCTTCTTTATTTTTTTCTTCTTATTCATGTTGTTGATTCATTCCATATATAATTTTATTATGGATTATGTATTCTCTTCTTTTCGGTTCTTATTTTTCATCTAAATAAAAAGATATGAACTGAAAATATAAATTTTAAGTGGCTTATTTTTATGCTAATTATCACTAAGAAATGGCTTAGATCTCTTAATCAAAGGACTACTTTTGAACCTGTGAAATTCCAAAGCTACAAACTTTTGTATGTTGGCATTGATGGGTAAACTCTAACTTTGATTGATCCGATCCAATACATGTTTTATTTATAGGTTTTCAAATAAAGTGACCCATGATTATTCTATCAATCAATAATCAACTTTGACAGCTATATTAGCTGCATCCTTCCGAAACTCATCATAACCAATACAAATGGCTTATTTGTTATTAGTTGTTGTTGCTTTCAGATACTTTTTTATGCTCCTTTTCAATTTCTGTGATTCTATGAATATTCCTCTTGTATGCCAAATTTCAACACTATTAGATTCATATTTTAAGGGTTTTTTTTTTTCCCTTTTATCTTTTTGAACCTCTCTCTATTTGTGGTTATTTTAATTTGGAGAATAATTACTCTGAAAATTCAATTTTGGAACTAATGAAATAATAAAGCAGCACATAAGCCAGGAGATAGTTTCATAATAACCACTCGGTGTGGTATTTTTGGATCTAAAACATATTAATTAAGATGCTTAGTCATTGGTGGGTTTTAGATTTTGTGTACGGAGATGCCATTGACTAATGTTGTTTTCACATCTGAAAACTGATTATTTATCATGAAAGTAGCCAATGAAATTGCTCAAAACATAAGAAATCAAAATATAGAATATAGGAGTAGTACGGAAGAACAACCTTATCTTCAAATTGGAACTGGAAATCAAAGCCTTCTCCAATCACTGGTGCCGATCCTCATAAGTTTTGAAAAATGCTAAATTTGGGTAATTAAAAGAAGAGTTTAATTTTAATATACTCATAGAATAAAACATTTTATATAGACGTCTTTTGGATGATTATTTATTCGATCGATATAAATAATAGTTATTTTTTTTAATGTAACGTTATATAATTGAATATACTTATAAAACTACTTTGTATTAATACGGCATCAAAATTAAATTTAAAAAAATAATAATAACTAAAAATTTCTTATGCAAGTTAGGAACTAGATAGATTTTGACACGTAGCATAGTGGTTGCTAGTTGCTACCTTGCTAGCACTATACTACTACAACATAATATTAGAATGTTTTAAATGTATATGACATATTGGTGTTTTAGTAATCTTAACTGTCAATTTTAATTAATATTTATATATTTTTTTATAATTAAAATCAACAAATAAAATTATTAGAACACCGATGTACCTGACATACTTAAAATTCTTCTAAATATTTAACTAAAAAGTTGTAAATAACTTATAAAATTGTCGGGCCAACTTTCCAATAGAATATCTTCAACTGAAAATGGATGTATATTATATGCTTCTTAAGGCAGAGAAAGTATAACTTTATAAAGAATTTGCAGTTCCAAATATGATTGCGACATATCAAGGGTTATTTTAGTAGATGATTCTTGGATATATCTTGATTCGAATTCCAATCTACTTAAAATTTTGTTGAAGAAATTGTTATTAGGTTTTAAAATAATTTTTCTATTTTTATTTTTAATATTTTGTTTTCAATATTTAAAAAAAATGAAAAAAATAAAATTGTTTTATGTGTTTACCTTTTTTCTTAATAAAATTTAAGAAATAAAGATCTTTTGTGCAATATATATTGTACAGGAGGCTATGGCAGCAGAGAATGGCACAGTTGATGATAAGGAGATGATCATGACCACCAAGAACTTGGGATCTTCCATCTCATCAAATTCATTCACAACAATGATATATATGGTGCAGCTCCTGTTTGTGTTGTTGGATTTGACAACACATTTATATGGTTATGAACTGATCAAGTCATGGGATCAAGAAAATATTATAGACCCTCTTGTACTGGACAAGGATCTCAAATCCAACAATTGATGATTCCTTGTTGCTTATGAGATCCTATATATGTTCTTGTACTGCTCCTCATCAAGAGAGTTCCCCTTCTCAACTTCAAAATATTGGACACTGTTTTAATTATATTAATTAATTAATCGTTTTCTTAGCATTAAGCCTCTTTTTGAACGAATTCCACCCTTGTCGTAATACTAGTTAGTACACTACATGAGTTGCTATGCCGCATATATAATGTAATAAATTGAAGTTTATTAATGTTCTTTCTTGCATAACAGTTTCCTAGATTTGAATTCCTTAAGCAATTTTAATAATATGATGAGTTATTATTTTTATGATGCGGTTAGTGATAAGTTATTAATTTTAAGGGTCTTACTATATATCTAAGTATTTTTATCAACTAAATCTAATTAAATTTGTCTAAAATCAACAAAAACCGCTTAGTGAAATCACACTTATTTTTGTTTACGTGAAAAATAGTATCAAAATTTCTTAACTATAACACAATTTTTTTAATTTTAACACCTAAATTTCCTAAGGTTCTAAAGTTTCTTTTAACATTTTTTTTTGTTTATTGTTAAAAAGGATAAATAAAAAAAATGAAAGAACAAAGTTGCATAATTATTCCTTCTTTTTATTTGGTTTTTTTAATTCTTCGTAGAGGGTGAAACAATAAGAATTATAAGAGTGTGAAACAAGAAAATTATGAAAATAATAAGAAAAAGGAAGAAAATGAGTTGTTTGAAAAAAATATAAAAAAAAAATAGTACCAAAATTTTTTAACTGTGACTTAAAATTTTCTTAATTTTAAAATCGAAATCTCTTAGACGTGACACATAAAACAGAATGCTACAGTTTTTTTTTATTCTTTTTTGGAAGACGACGACGACATTAAAGAAGAATCGTGTAAACGCATAAAATAGAATGATGCATATTTTTCTTATTCTATTTTGAAAGAAGAAGAAGATGACGATGATATTAAAGGAGGAGGAGAAAGAGGAGGAGGTGGATGGTGATTATAATAATGAAAAAGGAAGAAGAGGAGGTGGAGAAAGAAGGAATGATGATGATGACGACGACGATGACGATGAGAAAGAAAAAGAAGAAAAGGAAGAAAAAGAATAACATACAAAAAAAATGCTTACTAAATGCTAACTTGGTTGGACTTGTTAAAAAAAAGATTTAGTTGTCTAATATTTCTATAATTTTAAATGAAAAGTTTTTTTTTCTATATTATAATACATACATGTAAAGTTAAGATATAATTGTGAAAAAAAAATCAAAATCAATTTGGATACAAAGTGATTAAATTGTCACTTTATAAAAGTAATAGAAGTTTGAAAAATGATCATTGGTCAAAGTTGTTCAAATAAATTAAGAAAAATCAAATCATAAATAGTTAAAGGAGTTTGAACATGCATGGTAGTAACAAAAGAATTTGAATACAACATCTTTAGAAAGTTGAACTTTGATGGAGCGAGCAATTTGTTCTTTGGTTATGAGTATTCAAATTAGAGTTGATGAGTTCATATACATATGATTGGTGGTTTGGTTGCATTCAAATTAAAAATTTACTGTTTGAATATAATTTGAGTGTTCACATACATATATATTGCAACAAGTTGAAACTTGCATATTACATGGATATGGTGATCGATGGATATTTTGTTACTAATTTTGTTCACATTAGCTGACTATATAAATGCTAAAGATTTGGTACCTTAAAGATGTGCAACTTCATAATGTAAGACAAGAAAGTTAAAAGGATATCTGTGTTAAAATTTAGTATCTATTTTGTTATTGTTTACTTCTGATTAGTTTGTGTTTGATCATCACTTTAGTATCTTATTAAGTGATGAAATTATGTATGTTAATTCTCTTGTGGCAATTTTATTTTTCTAACATCTTTATATGGTTTTTTTATATAAATAAATATGAAAAAAAATTTATTTACCAAAATACACAGCAGGAGAAATATTTTTCCAAATACGCAGGGCCAATTCAGGGGGACGCCCGCGAAATGGAGTTGCACTCCAATCCAGATCCGGCGGCCACGAAATGGGCCTAAAAAGCAGCAGGAGGCATGCAGCTCCCCAAGTCGCTCCTGGCATGCACGAAATGAACCATCTCAGCCCTGGCGCACACGAGTTAGACCACCTCAGGGGCAGCGGCAGCGAATTCTTTGTCTTGCAAGGTTCAAGTTTCCAAATCTGGGTCTTGCTCATTTGTCCTCGTCTGCCTGAGTTGCGAATTCTTTGTTCCTCTCAGGGTCTTCAATTTTCTGGGGTTCTACTGGTTTGAGGCTTTTGAGAAGATAGTTATGGAGGTTGGGTGAAATGAGTGGTGGAGGGTGGTTTTGGAAATGGGTTCCCCCTTTTAATGAATACATTGTTAGCACACTGTTATCACTTGTAGCTTCATGATTGTTAGGTTAGGGTTTCTAGTAGCTGCTCCAATTGCAACCTTTAAAATTCAGCAGCTGAATTTGAATAACTCCAAATCAGGTATTTTGTGAGTTTTAGTGTTTTACCTGTTTATTTGTTTGAGAATTTTTTATAATTATACATACTAATCATTGTACAGAGGTTTTTTCTACTTGTTTCATATTATGTTCAATCCTATAGTATAACCTTGGTCTTTATGTTAAACTCCATTATCAATATGCCACAGAACATGGCCAAGCAAGGATTAGAGAACATCAAAATTTTGCTTTATGGCTATATAGTGAAACAGGAACTTTCTCCTGAACTTTGTGGTATGATTTGACATTGTTGCAGAGGGAGGAGGAGGAGAAGAGGAGGTTAAGTTAATTAGCAATATAATCAATCAGTATAATAATTTTGAAGATGATATTCTACCTAAATTTGAACGTTTTCTATCTGGGGAGGTTGAGTTTTCTTGAGTACTATGGTTTGAAGGAGCAAGAATCAATTGCAGATTTACAAAGGCAGATACAAAATAAGATGGTGGAAATAGATATGCTTAATGTAACCATTGATTCCTTGTTGGAAGAGAGGAAGAAGCTACAGAGCTTCAGCCAAGGACGAACTTGAGGTGGCTAGAAGCAAGATCAATTCGCAGACCATCGTGTGCGCCACAAACGAAATAGCCAATTTGCGGACGCCGCCGACGAGATGGACCCAATTCGCTGCCGCTACCCCTGAGGTGGTCCAACTTGTGTGCGCCAGGGCTGAGATGGTCCATTTCGTGCATGCTAGGAGCGACTTGGGGAGCTGCATGCTTTCTGCTGCTTTTCAGGTCCATTTCGTGGCCGCCGGATCCGGATTGGAGTACAACTCCATTTCGCGGGCGTCCCTCCTAAATTGGCCCTGCGTATTTGGGAAAATATTTCTACTGCTGCGTATTTTGGTAAATAAAGTTTTTTTCATATTTATTTATATCAAAAAGCCTCCTTATATTCATTCAATATTATAAAGGTTTTATATGTTTGACACATCAATTATGTAAAATGTTTCTTATTAAACTTATTATCAAAATATCATTCTTTTCAAACTATTATTTAAGTTTAATTTTATTCTTATAGCTAATTTTTTTCGTATCTGATGTAACTAAGACAATTAGACTTAGCTTCTAACTATTCTTTCTTTGTTAAAATATGTTTACCTCCAAGGTGTGCTTGTATTTTGTCGGATGACTTGGAGGATTGACATGCACCAAGAGCACCACCACCTGCGGCCTAAGTGGGAAACGAAGAACCATGGAGAGGAGGGATGGGCGGAAATGGAGCTAGATTAACTTTGAGGGAGGAGAAAAAAATATATATAATTAACAAAAATTAAAATAAAAATTTTAAGGGAGACTAAACTAAAATTTATGTATAATTTGTAAGAAAAATTTGATGGTTGAAAAAAGTCATTGTCCTCTTGTGATGTATGAGGCTCCGCCTCTGGAGATAGGTGAGGGCTAAGGTCAGAGGTGGACGGAAGTTGAAGGGTCAAAGTAGTTTGCACTTTGCACCACCTAATAAGCTAAGGCTAGCTGTACCACTGATGGATGGTGAATATAAGGATGGTGGCAACGATTGTGGTGATGAAGAAAAATAATAGCTCCGTAATAAGTCTAATTATAGATCAGGCTGCAATTAAGAAAATTGGGCCAACTCACGAAATTGAATCAGTGCAAACAGCAGAGCACAAACCAATGAGAACCAGAAAAATTTCATCTTGGATGAAGGACTTTGTTAGTAAGTGAAAAATAGGGTGCAAAACAAGGGATTATTTCTCAAGGCTGAGCTGGAGAATTAGTTAGAGGGATTTTATAGAGGAGAGGAATCAATTATATTACGTAAGAAATGTATTTGTGATATTGTTCATAAGGAGTTTATCCTTGACTTGAAAAGAGAATTATCTTTGACACTCACTCTTCCATCTATTTCCATTTCCATTCAGTAATAATCATAATCTATACACTTCTACAGCCTTAATAATTACATTTCTACATTACTCTGCATTAGTCATTGGTTGTCTATCTTTGTTGCTCTCGTTGAGAGGGAACATGGCCTCCGATGAACTTTGGCAATAGGAAATCGCTGCTCTGCAACGGAATCATGTGGAGGTCGCAAGTCACGTCTCCATGACGGCATCGCATATGGACAGACTGGAGGGTTTGGTGAGAGAAATTCGAAGCATGCTGTCTGAAGCACTCAAACTGAAGCAAGTAACCCCGATCTGTGATGAAGGCTCTTCACATCTTCGACACCAACAACAATTCTACCAACCTAGAGGTACAAAAGTTAATTTACCCATTTTTTTATGGTGATAGTAATGTGAATGAATGAGTTTTTAAAGTAAAAGAGTATTTTGAATGGTTTGTGGTACTTGAGGAGATGAGATTAAGAATAATTTCCTTCTGTTTGTCAGAAACTGCCTATGCCTAATATCGTTGGAGGGTCAATAATAACATTGCATATACTTGGGAGTCTTTTTTGGATGCATTACTTGTCAGGTTTGGACGGAACCAGTACTATGATCCCAAGGCTACCCTCAAAGAGTTGAAGCAAACAGGTACCATAGAAGAGTATTAAGGACAGTTTGAAGATCTTACCAATTAGGTTACTAGACTCAGTGAGGATTGGGTGGTGTCATTATTCATTGTTGGCCTTCAAGAGTACCTGAAATGCAAAATTATTATTAGCTAAGCCGATATCGTATATTCATGCAGTTTCATTAGCAAAGCAGTTTCATTAGCAAAGATATATGAGCAGAAGTATACAGCCAATTCAAATCCAAAATCTATCAGCCACACATCACCAAACCTCATCAAACCTATCCAAACTACTCCAATAATCCCTCCTTAAATCGATACCTGACAAACAAGCGATCCAACCTTAGTCCCATGTCTTTCTCCCACACACAGCCAAACACTAATACTAGAAATCCCACATCAAACCCCCTTTTAAGAAATTGTCAGTTGCTGAAATTAAGATGAAGAGAGACAAGGGCCTCTGTTACTACTGTGAGAAAAAGTGGTCACCAGGACGTAAATGTAAAATTTTTTGTTACTTGTTGATTGGAGAGGAAGAAATGCACGAGATCCTTAAAGAACCTGAACCTAAATTGATTCAAACTTTGGGTGCAGAGATGCCGGTTGTAGTGTATGTCGTGCAACCAGAAATTAGTTTGAACGCCGTGGTAGGTCAATACCAGCCTACCACCTTTCGCGTGAAGGGCACGTACAATGGGCAGCCGGTTATGGTGTTGATTGACGAGGAAGTTTCTATAATTTTGTGAAAGCAAGTGTGGCGGAGAAACTCCACTTTCCGATTCAGCAGACCACGCCACTTCAGGTACTAGTAGGCAATGGAGATGTAATTGGTTGTAAGGCGTATTGCGAGAATATTCCCTTGGTAGCAGAGGGGTACTAATTCTCCATTAACACTTTTGTGTTGGATCTTCAAGGGGCTGATATAGTTCTCAGAGTTCAGTGGCTGATGTGCCTCGGCTATGTTACCACACATTATGGATTGCTTACTATGGAATTTGTGGTGAATAACATCACGGTAAAGCTACAGGGTGAACGGTTGCTTCAAGCTGACACTATGAGTAACAAACTATTTCAAAAGATGCTTTCGTAGGAGGTTGTCACCACTCTGCCATCTTAAGGTGGTGACAGAGGATAAGGAAGGAGACACTCCGGTGCAGCAAAAAATACAACGAGTTTTAGAAGAGTTCGAAAAGGTTTTTGATGAACCAACTCAGCTGCCACCCAACCGGGACATAGACCATGCTATCACCCTACTGCCAGGGTCACAACCAGTGTGTGTTCGACCCTATCGGTACCCTTATTTTCAGAAGGAGAAAATTAAACATTTGGTAGCAGAGATGCTAGAGGCGGGAGTAATCCGAGAGAGTCAAAGTGCATTTTACAGCCCTGTTTTACTAGTTAAGAAGAAGGATGGGAGCTGGAGATTCTGTGTCGATTATAGAGCATTAAACGCTATTACTATTCTGGAAAAATTTTCCATTCGGGCCATTGATGAGATACTTGATGAACTCTTTGGTGCAGAATACTTCTCTAAGATTGATTTGAGATCCGGTTACCACCAAATCCGAATGAATGAGGATTCGGTTCACATGACGGCTTTTCACACCCACCAAGGGCATTATGAGTTTGTAGTCATGCCCTTCGGTCTCACTAATGCCCCTTCAACATTTTAGGCTACTATGAATAAGGTTTTTCAGCCTTATTTGAGAAAGTTTGTTGCTATTTTTTTATGATATTCTTGTCTATAGCAAGACTTGGGAGGACCACTTGCACCATCTCAGACTGACCTTTACTGTCTTATCCCAGCACCAGCTGTTTGCTAAGAGATCAAAGTGCCTCTTTGGTCAAAAGCAAGTGGAGTATTTAAGTCATGTTGTTGGGGCAGATGGAGTGAAGGTTGACCCGTCTAAAATAGAAGCAATTCAAGTATGGCCAATGCCAAGTTCTCTCAAACAACTTAGGTGCTTTCTTAGATTAACGGGGTATTATTGCAAGTTTGTGGCTAAGTATGTCCAAATTGCTCATCCCTCGACTGAGTTACTTAAGAAAAATAATTTCCATTGGGGCGAAGAGGCGAATAGAGCTTTCGAGCAGTTGAAGGGTGCAATGATTCATACCCCAGTCCTAGCGTTACCAAATTTTTCTAGGCCTTTTCTGGTAGAGATAGATGTATCCCATAAGGGCATTAGTACAGTGTTAATGTAGAATGGACATCCCCTAGCCTATTTTAGTAAGAAACTGACATAGAAAATGAGTCTTGCTTCAGCTTATATCAAGAAGCTTTATACAATTACGCAATCTGTGGCTAAGTGGCGCCACTATTTATTGGGAAAGAAGTTTATTATCAAAATTGACCATCAAGGGTTAAAGGAACTAATGTCGAAGGTGGTTTTAACGCTAGAACAACAATACTACTTGGCAAAGTTGTTGGGCTATGAGTTTGATATTGAATACAGGGCTGGCAGATTGAATCAGGTTGCTGATGCTCTCTCCCATCACCCTAATTCAGAGTCTCAATTCGTATTTTGTAGCTTCATTATGGTTTAAACGGATCTGATGGATTCTCTCAAAAGGGCTAATGCTCACTGCCCTACCATACTACAATTACATCAGCAACTTAAAGAGGGCAAGCTTAGCACGGATTATGGGGAACGGGATGGACTGCTCCTATATCAGGGAAGGCTCTAGGTTCCTGATTATAATGGGTTACAAGAATTACTCCTACATGAGTTTCACAAGTCAATACGTGGAGGTCATGGCGGACTACTCAAAATGTATAAATCAATGGCGAAATTATTCTTTTGGCCTAGAATGCAGACTGCTATCCAAAAATTTGTTGAACAATGCTGGGATTGTCAAATTACCAAGTATGTTCCTGCACGTCTCCATGGACTATTACAACCACTTCCAGTGCTAGAACATCCGTGGGTGGAGATCTCTCTCGATTTCACTGTGCAATTACTAAAATCTGCTGGGTATACTGCGATATTAGTGGTGGTGGATAGATTTATTAAGGTGGGACATTTTACTGCTCTTAAACCAAGATTTACAGTGAAGGATACAGCCAAGGCATTCATCAATTATGTGGTCAAGTTATATGGATTTTCGGTTACTATGGTTTTGGATAGAGACCCTATTTTCCAAAGCAAGTTTTGGAAAATCTTGTTCGAGTTTAGTGGTACCAAGCTTAGCTATAGCACTGCCTATCATCCACAGAGTGACGGTCAGACTGAGGTAGTCAATCGCACATTGGAGCAATATCTCAGAGTCTTCACGCACTCTTATCCGAATTAGTGGTCCTCTTTTCTCACCTGGGCTGAACTCTGTTACAACAGCTCTTACCACTCCTCTCTTACTATGTCACCACATGAGACACTCTATGGGTTTCCGATGAGAACCCTGCCTGGATACTATCCAGGGGCCACCAAAGTCCTTGCCGTGGATGAATTTTTGAGGGTGCGCAAAGCACTACATCGGAAATTGCGTTATTCCCTTCAACGTGCACAAGGAAAAATGAAGAAATAAGTGAATTAACACCGCTGGGAGAAAAGCTTCGATATTGAGGATTGGGTTTTGTTGAAAGTTCTCCTAAGAAATTCCTAACCCACAATACCCACAATAAATTGCAGAAGTGTTTCTATGGTCCATTCCAGGTCACCCGATGTTCCATGTCGCGGTGTTGAAGCAGTTCCACGGGGATCCTCCAGTTGAGCCAATCACGGTGCCATATCTCCAATCGTCGCTGCAACTGCGTCCAATCGCCATCTTCGATAGTCGTTCCATGGCTTTTGATGAGGGTGTGCAAACTCAAGTCTTGGTGGATTGGGAAGGGGCTTCCAAGGACGAGACCATGTGGGAAGACTTGGAGGAGTTGACGAGGTTATTTCCTGAGATCAACCTTGAGGACAAGGTTGTGTTGGAGGATGGGCTAGTTGATAGCTCCACAATAAACTCAATTATCGATCAGGCTCCAATTGAGGAAATTGGGTCAACTCATGAAATTGAACCAGTACAAACAGTAGAGCCCAAACCAATGAGAACCAGAAAAGCCCCATCTTGGATGAAGGACTTTGTTAGTAAGTAAAAAATAGGGTGCAAAACAGGGAATTATTTCTCAAGGCTGAGTTGAAGAATTAGTTAAAGGAGTTTTATAGAGGAGAGGAATCAATTCTGTTGCGTAAGAAATATATTTGTAATATTGTTTGCACGGAGTTCATCCCTGACTCGAAAAGGAAATTATCTTTGACATTCACTCTTCCATCTATTTCCATTTCCATTCAATAATAATCATAATCTATACACTTCTTCTACAGCCTTAATAATTATATTTCTACATTATTCTGCATTAACTATTGGTTGTCTATCAAAAAATAACTATTTATATAGTTAACCACAAATAAATACTAATATGATTCTCAAATATTTTTATTTATTTCGAAGGAATTGTTGAAATTGAAGATATTTAGATTGTTAGACAACTTGTTAGTTGGGTCCTATATATATGTCTATAAAAAATATTTGATAATAAAAAAATTAATAAAAGTAGTCAAATTTGTTTTATTTAACATTCATTAATTTAATAATAATTAATAAATATTAAATAAGACAAGTTCTTTTTATTTTTTATTTTTCTAGTATTATTGTATTCCTATATATCCTATAAAAATCCTTTAAAAGAAGGTTCATTAAGTACTGGATTTTTCACATAGCAGCTCTTAGGTTCATTCAAATTTTTCATGCGTGCCTTATTACAAGAACATCCCGTTTGTATCTCACTTCTTTATCATCTTTTTTTCAGTTTATCTTACATTACATGTACACACACCAGTGCATATTATTTGACTTACTATCACACATATGTATCGAGACAAACAATTTTCTGATATACTCATTGCAATCTACATGTGGTCATTTCAAATTTAAAAATCAGTGAGTCTTTATCATATAATATGATATAATAATAAATTCTATATATTTATTTTTTCCTCTATTAAATATTAGGTATACTTTATATAATAAATTGGAATTAGAATTAGAATTAGATTAGATACTATATTATATAATATTATAGGAAATATATTACATATATTATATGATTATTATATGATTATATAATAATAATAATAACATTATACGAATGATGATGATGATGTGAAACCTAATGCACAATAATAATGATTAATTCTATGCTTATATATGTTGACCCATTAGCTTATAAGGCAGAATTTGAGCCTAACTCAAGTATTAATTTTATCCCATTATTTAAGTTATATAGATAGAATTTAATAATTTGGTAGGGATAAGATTAAGAAACTATGTTAGAATTAATTACTAGAGTTTTGATCTAAATTTAGCATAGAGTTGGTATGTAATTAAGCTTTTAAAACTTCTAATTAAAAGTTTAATTTGTGTTAGTGTGTGCAATGAAAGTTATGTGGAAAAAAATAACAAGTTATCAATACTTTAAGATACAGAATTATTAATTAATATTGATTACTATTTATTTATATAAAGCATGGCCATGTAACCTTTTATCGTAGCATCACCATCAGTACAATTTATCATGATATCATCGTACCGTATATCACAAATAACTGTAAGTAGCTACATATACAATATAATAGAGATAAGAGATCACCCAAGTTTGTAAATACTTCGATATCCGTCTCACTTTTGAAATATCACTCCGAAGGACTTTGTTTCTGGGTTGGCTTCCTTCCAATAAGGTTTTCTTCTCACTACAAAAAAATATGATTAAAATGGCACTAATATTAAGGCGGTTTAATATAACCGCCGTATTATTCCCTCGTTTCACCATTTTTCTCTCATGCCATAATGCCTATGTTAAAAGTGCTACATTTTGGCATTTGTTGTACCCGCCACTCTCTCCATTTATTTTATTATTTTATTAATAAAACTAAAAGAGCAGATGAGAGTGAGAGAAAGTGATGCTTTTAAACATATGAGAGTGAGAATACGAAACCCTAACAATCGCGCTACCATTCATCTCCACAGCGAAGCCATTGTTGCCTCCGATTGAGCTTTTGTAACTTGGTTCTTTGGTCTCGATCTGATGTTTGTCACCGCCATAAGCGATGTCGTTGTTGCTGGCCTCCGATTGTGCTTCTGCGATTTGGTGTTTCTTCTTTGTGAATCACTAATTACTAATTCGATCTACTTCATCTTCTTATTTGAATTTTTCTAATTAGATGTTCATATTTTTTGATCTGGTTCATGTCTATAAAGCTGACGAATTTGTTGCTAATATATTCCCAGTCGCAGATTTTTAGTTTTGTAACTGATTTTTCATTTGATTATTAGATCTCTGTTTGTAACTGATATTTTGTAACTGATTGCTAATATTTTTCATTTGATTTTTAGTTTCGTAACTGATATTTCGTAACTGATTGTGATATTTGAATTATTAGATCCATTTTCTAATTCTCAGTTTTTGTTTCAATGTATCGATTAGCTTCCAAGCTAGCCTCCTCCATCACTTCATCGACCTCAAGGAGCGTTGTATAAACAATTACACTCTCCTTCTCCATTCTTCTTTCTTCCGTTTATACGAATTACAATCTTCATTTTTGTTTGTGTTGCTGGAACAGATACGCTGCAGGGTTATTTCAAGTAGAAACTATACGAGCAAAGACATCAACTTTGGCGTTGGAGCTCGTGTTGCAATTCTTCAGGGTATTCTTGAGTTTGTTTGGGATTGAATAATGAAATTGACATGATTAGTGTGAAAATTTACTTTATTTAGTTATTTTTTTAATGTTGTTTTTTGGTTGGTTGAATTAGGGTCGTAATGTGATTATTGAGAAAAGTTATGGGAACCCAAGGATCACAAATGATGGTGTGACAGTAGCTAAGAGTATCAAATTTCAGGATAAGGCTAAGAACATTGGTGCTGATCTTGTTAAGCAGGTTGCCAAGGCTACCAACGCTGCTGCTAGAGCTGGTGAATTTACTTTTCATTAAGGATTTGTGTTTTCTTTGATGATATTGCTTTAGTATGAATTCTAGCTGAAGCAATTTTGAACTCAGAAGGAATTATTTTCGATCATGAGGCATCAAGTTATTTATTTATTTTTAAAATAAATGTCAGAATGTATTTTCCATGATTGTTCAAGTATCAAAAAATTTTAAGGTATTTTTCCATGTTGTTCATAACTTAGATCTATTTATCTAACAAGTATATATTTCTTATGTGATTCCAGGTACAACTTGTGCAGGCAATACTGACAGAAGGTTGCAAATCGATTATAGCTGGTGTAAATGTCATGGATTTGCGTAATGGAATAAATAAGGCAGTTGATGCTGTAATTACTGATTTAAAAAGCAGGGCAGTAATGATAAGCACACCTGAAGAGATAACCCAGGTACAAGCGTCTTTCAAAAAAAATTCCTCTTTCTGAATGAATTTTTGCTTAAAATATTATGAAGTATACTCTTATATACAAACTGAAGTATACTCTTAAAATATTATGGAATTTTTGCTTTCTTTGGAAACAGATAATTCTTGAGATTATGTTTGTAGAGCAACTAGAATTACTATTGTGGCTGAAAAAGAAAATTAAGATGCATGTTTGTACTCTGAGTTCAAGAGTATGTTCTTCCTTCTTAGACTGAGATCTTTTCTTAAGCATAAAGTGTTCTAATTGTTCTTGTTTCATGGTTGACAGTGTATTATTTTGGTAGGGAGAATGAGTTATGTTACCAAATACTAGTGAGTTCCTTCTTGTATATATCTATCTAGCCAGTTTTATTCATGATTGTATTCTTACTATGATCTGTCTTTCATCTTCTTCTTTTTCAACTCTATATCTGTCTAGCTAGCTAGCTACATTTGATTTATTATTAATATTGTACCCATTCTAATAATAATATATATAATACACATTCTCATGTCCATTTACCTTACATTTTGCAAGATCTTTTTACCCAACATAAATTATCTCTTTGTTAGGACTAGGGTGTGTTTGATTTTATACAAACTGAGGTCCGTGGTTTAATCTTGAACTATGCCACATGGTTTCTGGCATTTTCTCTGTCTCATGAATAAATGTTTGTGTTCTCTGCTGACATTAAACCATTATAAGAGTCAAACAATGGACGCAAGGTCAAGATAGGAGTTGGAGTTGGAGTCTCAGTTGGCGTATTATGTGGCCTTCTCTTAGCATTCTGTTTGATATGGAAAAGACGAAAAAGGGCCACTCTGAAAGGTAAGAGTTCTCTGCTTTTCTTGAGCATAAAGTAACTTCTTGAATTATTATAATTAAGATTAATTAATAACTTGTCTTAAGATCATGTAGAGACTAATGCAGCATTAAAGGATCAGTCCATGGAAGAACAAGAGGAAGATCCAGAGGTTCCATTATATGACCTAACAGTTATAGCTTCTTCCACTGATAACTTTTCACACAAAAATAAGCTTGGAGAAGGTGGTTTTGGACCTGTGTTTAAGGTAATTAGACATATGAAGCCACTTTTCTTTTTAACAATCTTAGAATAACAAATGAAATTCTCTTGTGTCTCTTACAATATTTGAAATTGATAAATGGCAGGGAACATTAGAAAATGGGCAAAGAATTGCAGTTAAGAGACTTTCAGCTAGTTCCGGACAAGGGATCAAGGAATTTAAAAATGAAATTGCCTTGATAGCCAAACTTCAGCATCGTAATCTTGTAAAGCTTTGGTTTCTAATTTTGTGTTTTTCTAACTGGTTGTCAACTGTCAAGAAGGCTTAGGGTGTTCGTTAGTGGGTACCTTCTTGAAATCACTTGTGAATGCATCCCTGGTTGCCAAGAAGGTTTTCTCTCTCTCTCTCTCTCTCACTCTCAAACACACACACACTCTACTTTCTCTCTCTAAATATTGTTTTGTTTATGAATGTGCATATGTGTTATGTGAGGGTTAGTCTTTTTTTATATACATATTTAAATTGTATGTTAAATATATGTGAATGCTTTTTTGGATCTATATAGTCTTTTTGTAATTATATACTTCTTTGTATAATTTTTTCAAGAATTCCATCAGAACAAAATCTTCCAACTAAAATGAAGGTATTTCAATCACATAGGCTGATCTGCACATAGACTGTAAGAAGTTTTTTAAATTGCAATCACATAGGCTGATCTGCACATTTAGCTGTTTATGACATTTAGCTCCGAGCCACCAGGTGCTCATATCCTTTTGTGAATTTATAGTGATACCATTCTTTGCAGGATGACATCAGTTCAGGAGCAAATTTGTTAGCTTCAGTTGAAATCCTTGTGTCTGGAGTATGCTTCTTGAAAGATTTTGTGAAAGATTTTGTGAAAGATTTTGTGTTTCCATCGTTGTAAATTCCTTGATTCTTCATAAGCATCAAGTGGAGTTTTTGTGTGTGCTTTTTTCTGCAGCCTATTGACAAATAATCTCTACTTGATTCTGGGATATTTTGCTGTCTCATTCATGTTCTAAATGCCCTTCTAAATCCTGATGTAACTAGTCAACGAGCAAATACTGCTATTGATGATGAAGAGCAGTTGGTATTGCAAAAAGATTATAATGGTGATATTGGGGAAGGGCGCCGACTTGAGGTTCCTTTCTCTCCGTACTATATATATTTTATGCGTGTTTTGTGTTTCAATGCACGAATGGGTGGTATCTAATCATGTTTTAAAGATTTGAATTTTTCTTGTGTGTGACAAACTTAGGCCTAGCAGCCTTTGTTAATTTGTTGAACAATGATTTGGGCACTAAATTCTAATTGCTATTGCAGCACAAGGCATAATCACTGTATTGCAGTAGTTCGTATAGCAGTTCCTTTATCTATAGAGCATTAAGCATAAAATATAATAATACTGATAATGGATTATTGGGGACAAAAATAAAAGAAAAGTTATTATTAATTACCCGGCAGCATTACAGTGAGGGTAGCACTTGCTTGATCTTCATTCCATTCATAAAATGGTTCAAAATCTTGATAAACATGGTTAGGTGCTACTGATGATTGTGCCATCTTTTATTTTTTTATGATAATTTTTGCTATTAGATTGTTATGTAATTATGTTATTATTATCTCTTATGTTGGAGAATGAAATGAAAGCTCTAAGAATCGTTACTTATAAACACTTGAATAAATGGATATAATGTAGATTCCTCTGATCCATTTTTTTTAATAATTATTATTACTTTCTTTTCTTACAATCCTTGCGTGACTTTTTGTATTGGAGATGCTAAAACCTCTGAAATAAAATTGGTTAGCTTGTTTTCTTAGGTAAAAGAAACATTTGTCGTATATTATTTTTTATTTGTGCACAATCTCACTTAATTTCAGTTTTGAGATATCTTATATATAAACAAATACTGATGAATCAATTTAGGTTCTGATTCTTTTTAGTTATTTTTAATATTGAATTGTCATTACTAATTTTTTTTGGTACTTTTCCTTGGCAGATTACTGATAATAACTTGGAACAAAGATTTTACAAGGATTTACGTAATGAAAACTTGGCTTCAGTGAACATTGTCTTGTGTATATATAAAAAATTGTTATAGTTGTAAATTTATAGTTAGAAAATCATGTTATATTTGATACTTTGTATACGAATTATTATTTTTTATTTCCAATACTAAAAAATCATATATTATGTTTAATACTTTGTTTATGAGTTATATAATATTTTGTTTATGAATTATGATTTTTTGTTATTGTGAAATTTTAATAAAAAAATTATTTGTGTAACGCGATAAAAATGACTGTAAAAATTGCCTTTTAAACGATAAAAATTGTCACTTTTATCCGGTAAAAAGGGCAGTTTGTAGCTGCCATTTTAAACAGCATGAAATGTCATTTTAATTCGGTAAAAATGGCGGTTTCAAATGCCATTTTAACTAATAAAAATGCCTTGTCAGGGTAAAAATGGCGGTTCAAAATGCCGTTTTATCCTGGTAAAAACGGCGGTTTCAAACGCCATTTTAACCAACCAAAAATGTCACTCTACTAAGGTAAAAATGGCGGTTCATAAATGCCGTTTTAACCAGCAAAAACCGCCGTTTTATCCTGGAAATAACGGCGGTTTGAACCGCCGTTTTAACCAACAAGAAAATGCCATTTTATCTGGAAATAATGGCGGTTTGAACCGCCGTTTTAACCCAACTCAAAAACCGCCGTTTTATCCAGGTAATTGTGGCGGTTTTTCGAAAACCGCCGTAATAACCAAATGGCGCTTCAAATTATGGCGGTTTTTCTTGAGCGCCATTCAAGGTAATAATGGCGGTTCAAACCGCCGTAATAACCCTAAAAAACCGCCGTAATTACCAAGTTTTTTTGTAGTGTCTCCGGTCTTTCTTCTCCAGGAAATTATTAACATTGATGATAATATAACTTTTTTTTAAACATTTCTTATATTCTTTTGAGCTAATTTATATTTAATATTCTTTTGATTTTAAACTATTCTTTTATTGTGATGACAACCAATTAGTTATTCGAATTTCATTTGTTGACCATACCATACATTGAGTTTCTGACAACATGGATAGCCTCAACTCTTACTATCAAGGACGATACTTTTATATGGAGGTCAACCCCAACTTAGTATGTAGCTACCTCAGTGAATAGACAAAATTTTCATTTTTTGTATCAAGCTTATTTTGACTAGCATCATATTGTATCATACATTTAACGCTTGATACCTTCTCTTTTGAAGGAGATGGGTGAAATTCCTTCGACATTCTATAGGAGATTTAAGGATGCACTACCAAACTTGATGACATTTTATGATTCTACTAGCAATGAAGTTGATGTGGTCATTGAGAAGTTCATTGAACTGCTATAATTGTTACCGGCTACAATAACCTTGCCGCGATTTATGGCCTCAAAGAATGGAAGTTGGTTGAGTGTCTGCTACGTTGGCCAAGACAAATTCCTCATTGTTGAAGTGAAGGACCACAACATGCGAACCAAAGAGCTGTGCACCCACCGTTGAAGCTGAGTGTGGACATCAAATCATCAATACCTGTTTCGGGGAATCATAGAACTATCTGATGATGAGACTAATGCGACTCCGCGGCTTGAAACTTCTGAACCTATCCAAGTTTCACATATAGTATACCAATAACCTGATGTAGCTATGGATAATTCCAAGTGGGATGATGCCATTGACCAACTCCAACATCTTCCAGAATCTGTGTTGAATCTATTGACCTGCATTGACCCTTCCACATATTATGGTCTCGAACCTTACTTTAATAACTTGGAACCCATTGTCAACAACGAGGATCAACATGACCAATTGGATCCAACAAGACCATTAATTTTGCTTCCTGCATTCCTGGCATCTCCATTTTTAGATGTCCCACAGACAAAAAATATATCCTCTGCAGTGACCAAGGAAACAGGTGATAATTGTAACATTAGTGCTGATATTGTTTCAACTAAAAATGCAGGGTTTCCAAATGGTCACAGCCCTCCACCACCGAATCCTAACAATGGCCTTTCGCCACCATGTTTTCCAATCATGCAAGACTTTTATTCGGTTGTCAGGGTGATATCTGAGTACTAGTCAAAACACTATTCTATGGTATGTCTCTGCAATTCATAAATATTATACTTGCTCATATTGAATGAAGTCAATTTCCTTGCATCTAAGTATCTAATAGCCCACCATTTTATACCACTTTCATTTGGCAGCTACTTTCATATGCTTTCTCTTTGCTTGCGTTTCCTTCGAGGCCTGATTTTGTTCGCGTTAGAGGGTTACACAAGCCACCAATCATCATGAAACTTCGATGGAGGAGCCTTAAGTCATCAGAAGCCTTTCTTACCAGGGGTTGGAGAAAATTTTCAGTCGACCATGACCTAAAGTGTGGAAGTGTAGTTCGTTTCTGCATTCCCATTAATAAAAAAATTAAAAGTATTTTAATCAACCAATTATGTGAAATTGAATTTAGCAAGTACATATGCAGCATGATAAGAATCGTAAGAATTTTTGTTATTTCAATGTACAATAAACTGATGATTTTTGCATCGAGGATTCAAAATGTTATTACATTTCACATGTAGTATAGCCTTAAATTAATTACATGTGGTAAGAATTATGTGCAGATAAGTTCATCGTAAACACAAAATATTTTGGTCATGAAGTTTTGCTTATGAGGTAAAAATGGAAGCAAACATAGAATTTGACAGAAAAAAATCCTGAATTTAAATTTGAAAAAATGCTAAGATTGTAGAGTTGCTAAGTTGGATATTTTTTGTAGAACTAAATGAAACAAAACAAAACATTAATTGTTTGTTAACATTTATGATTTGTGACACTAATTAGCATAGCATGGGATAATCAAATAGTGTTTGGTGTAATGCTTTCACTGAAATAAGTTATTGATTGCTAAAATACGTCGTAATTGATTATTAGATTGGAAATTTTTTTTCACGAGATTGCATATTGTATTCATTATTTTAATTTTTTAGCCTGAAATTTTAACAACATATTTTAGTTTATATTTTTAAATATTATTAATTAATTATTTGTTAAGAATAATAAATTCTACTATTTTTTAATTTTTTAATATATTACAATTAAAATAATACAAAAATAAAAAAATATCCATTTTGGTCTTTAAAATTTTTTTGAAGGACCATGAGAATCTAGCACAAAAAAAACTCTTTCTGGCCGTTCATCTTTAACTCAAAATTTTTTTGAAGGACCATGAGAATCTAGCAAAAAAAAAAAAACTCTTTTCGGTCGTTAATCTTTAACTTTGTGAGACTAATTAGTCCATCCATCAACGATCTCTTTTAAGTTAACAGAATATATCTATATACGTGGCACGTTAATCAGTTAATCTGTCCACTAAGCACCAACTAGGATTGACAGTTTTTTGTTGAGGGTCTTATTGTCTTTTGGTATAATTGTTAGAAATCGTTTAGAGTTTTTTCTCTATTTTTTGTTATCCTTTTCATATGCATTGGCTAAATCTATGGGTAAAACACAAAAACAAAACAAATAGAAGTCAATATTACATGAATGTCCTAAATGCAATAACATTACATAGCTGTCTTGTTTGTATTTATATGTTATATTCGATTTACACCTTCTTAAAATAAATTGAATCAATAAGATTCAAATTAGTATAGAAAGTTGTAAATCGAAATATACAGCTTCGATTTAGTAGGGTTAAAACGTTGAAATTAGCTAGCACATAGTAAATCAAAACAATAGACTTCAATTTAGGCCCATAAAAACAAGTGACTTTGATTTACAGTCCCTAGTAAATCGAATAGAATAGCTTCGATTTAGAGGTTACGTACATCATAGCTAAATCGAATGAAGTAGGTTCGATTTACTATATATACACCTATATATACAATTCGAATTCATTTGTTTCGAATTACAATTCACAATCTCCTCCACCCTCAAAACGCACCCTAGAAAGAAAAGTTAGGTAACACCACAAGATTCAAAACTATGAAAATGGAGAATGTAAGAATCGCGACTAATTAACCGCCTAATTAGTTAATTAATATTGCCCAAAATAGAGTCCAAAAATTTAGAGTGAGAATTTGAGGATTTAAATATGATTTTTGGACTCAGTAGATTTTTCTGAGTCAAAAAAATATATTTTCGACGAAAAACCAAGAAAAAAAAACCCCGAACCAGCAGCCGAACCGATTTAAGTCTGCTTGGTACTGTGCGAGAAAAGTTTAAAATAATCAAAAACCTTAGGAAAATATTTAAAGTCGAAAACCGGGTGTTAATTTAAAGGTTTAGCCCAAAGTTGGGTTAAACAGGCTAAAAACACTAACAGGTTGGACCGGGCCCAAGTTGGACCCAAATCTAACATATATATAAACTTAAATGAATCCAAATGAGTTCATTTACACCTCCATTACACAAACACACAGCTGCATGAGAAGAGAGAAAGGAGAAGAGAAAACATTATTTACTTCTCACTTCAATCCATCATATCTCGAGCTACAGTGCTCCGATTCGCGAGCCATCGGCAGCTACGCGAAGCTCTCTCTGAGCCCGTCATTTCTATCTAAGCATTGTGGTAAGTTTCTCGAGTTTCCTTGCCCAGTTTTCGTGCCCTTGTGAAATTCAAATTTTTGAGTTTGGTCTTGAGTGAAATCTTGTGTTTTGGGTGTTTAGGTACACTCTAGCCCTTGATGGATATTGGTTTTGGCTTCCAAAACTGTTGGGCAAGGTAAGAGCTCTTGAAACCCTTGTGAGATTATGATTAAATTGAGCCCTAGGTTGATTAGTGATGATTTGTGTGTATATAGCTTGATTATTGTGAGTTTGGAAGCTATTGGAACTTGTTGGTGCTTGTTGAAGTGGAATTGGAGGCTTGCTTGTGGTTGAAAGTATAGATTGTGCTCAATTTTGAGTTTTGGCATATTGAGAATCGGCCAAGGTATGGTTTCGGTTTTCTCTATGTAGTATATAATATTCATGGACACTTAGGCTAGTGACCCATAGGATAGGTTTGAATTAAAATGGTTGTTGAGTTGTTGAATGTTGAGGTATGATGATTTATGATGAATTGATGAGCTTTGGTTATGTTGATGAAAGTGTTGTATGGTATTTGATGATTTGGAATGATTGTTAAATGGTTATATTGATGTTGGTAGTTTGATATGGGAGATTGATAAATTAATGATAGAATGATGATTGGTGAGTGTATTGGTGGGAAAATTGTTGTAATGTACTATGTTTGATAATTGAGATTGAGAATGATGAAGTGTGATGGAAAAATTAGCGTGAATAATGAATGGTGACCAAAAAGTGTAGATTGTGTTGTAATTGGAGGATTGGTATTGTTTTGGTTGGATGTAGTTTGTGAAAGTTGGTAAATTGAGATTTTGTAAGTGTTGGTAAAAGTTAGTTTTTGGTGAACTTTGAATGATCATAACTTATGCCTCAATTTTCAAAATTGGTTGAGATTTGTTTAGAATTAAAATTCATTGAAAACTCTTTACATCGATATAAAGTTTGTAAAATTTGGATTTATGTAGAGGAAGTTATGATCATTCAAAGTTGGTGTTGAAAATCTAAAATTCTGCAAAGTTGCATAATTTTGTGATTGCTGGTATGTGCACACACACAGCCTTGTGTGCACGCACAACCCTGCAAAATTTTGAACATATGTGCACGTACAGACCTGTGCGTACGCACAGGCAGGGAAGGGCTTTCTGTTTACAACGCTAGCACAGCTTGTGCGCGCACATACCCAATGAGGATTTACAACCTGTGTACATGCACAAGTTGGGAAGGGTAGTGTGTTGAGGGCGCTAGCACACTTTGTGCGAGCAACAGACCTTGAAAATTTTGGCACCTGTGCGTACGCACGCCTCTATGCATACGCACACTTTTAAAAATCTTCATGGACGTGCGCGCGCACACTCCTGTGCGTACGCACATGCCCTGTTTCTCAAACTTAAACTTTTCAACTATTTCACCTTCTCAACAAGATTGTAAGCTTCTATGACACCATTTTAAGAGTTTTGGGTATGAGAACATGGGAAATAAATTAAGAATTTTAGTTGATATTACTATGAAAAATTAGCAAACGGAGGCTTAGGTTTCGGGTGTACTGAGGATGGGTTTGATGGCGTGTACAGGATGATTGGTATATGAGATACAAACTAATGAACTGCTGAGTTCAGAATGGAAATGTTGATTGACAGTAGTTGGAATGAGTCGAGGACTCGGAAATGAAAATATTGATGTGACAGTGGTTGAGATGAGTCGAGGACTCGAATGTGCAATGATGAATCATTGATGTATTGAAAATATTTTCTAAAAAACCACTGAACTACTGTTTTGTATTGAGATTATGAGACGCTATGCACCTGGCAGGGACGGTGGTTAATCCCGCCTGTCGAGGTAACGGCAGCAGCGTAAGGACGGTGGTTAATCCCGCTTACGTTGAGATGTGAGGTCTGAGGCAAGAGTATCCCGCTCACATCCCTTCGGATCAATAGAATGTGTAGGCACAAAATCCTAGACAGTGATCCGAGCACTATATCTCGGTCCCAATGATGATTCCGAAGGGCAACATCTCCATGGAGGTGTGTCGGGTTGGCAGTTGAACCGACAATGTGATATCACAACCAATAAGACAGGCATTCATCATGTGCATTTTCTATCTGTTTGTTTGCTTTGTCGACTTGTGATTGTATGCCTAATTGAATAACATGCCTATTTGCTTACTTGAATTACTTGTCTTATATGCTTCTACTTGTATTGTAATTAATTGTGATTTCTACTGGGATTGAGGAGGTTCGGAAGGCGGTGGCGATGGGATCGCATGGAGAATAGGTTGGTGAAGGCTGTAGGACAGCAGTGTTTAGTTAGGATAGAAATCCCCTAAGATAGAGTACCTTGTTTAATTATGTTAAGATTTATATAATTATGCTTTATCGTTTTAGTATGCCTAAGATGAATCTTGTGATGGATATGAAGTCTAGGATTGCCTTTGGCGTCCCGGGGTCTTATATCCTACATCACTGGACACTGTTACCATACTGAGAACCTCCGGTTCTCATACCATATTTCTATTGTATTTTTCAGATGCAGGTCGCAACCCACCTCGGTGAGTTACTTGGATGGTGACATAAGCGGAGGATCCTATTACTCTTAGAGTCTTTTGATTTATTTTGTTTATATATCTCTCACTTTTGTACCTTTGCTTTTGCCTAGAGGCTTGTATTGAGAGAGAAATATTTGTATAAGCTATTTTAAACTTCAGATTCTGTTTGTCTGTATATATGACTAGACGGCTTAAACTCCGCGAGCCGTGGCTAGATTTTTATGATATTATACTCTTATCTCTTATTATACTATATCTATATCTTGTGCTTTAAGTTAGTAGCTCCGTTAGCACGTTTTGTACTTTTCAAATCCTGATTTTGAGCTATATCATTCATCGGGCTTCTAGATTATATTAATTCTTCCTATATATTATATGTATGAGCTTAGAACTATCGTAACCTTTGATTGACCTTGGCTTTACGACGCAAGGTAAAGTTTAGGCTAATTAGGGTGTTACAGAGAACGACCTGGATCGTATCTATCGGTTGGACAGAGTTGCCTATATTACTGGTGGTATCAATGAAGAGGTTAGTGAATGAAATTTTTTTTCAAGATAGATTAGAAATGTTAGTAATATTAAGTCTCTTAGAGTATATGATTATAAACGTTAGTTAGAAATTATAATTTTTAAACTATAAATATTGGTTAGAGTAGTGATTTAGTAATTTGTTAGAATTTTGAAACTACAAATGCTACTTAGAATAGTTTTATAAATAACTGTTAGTTAGAATAGTGATTAAATATTCTGTTAGGATTTATAAGTTTTAAATGTTAGATTAACTAGTGACTAAAAGTTTAGTTAGAATTTAATTTAGGTTAAGTGTTAATGATAATAGTGATTTAGGGCTCGTCTTCAACACTGCAACATTACATGGCATCGTTGCCTATACACTCAGTACCCATCTCGACAACTCATTATATGACTCTTTTCAATCTCTACAAATCTGCGAAACAGCCTTCTGCTTAGCCAACTAAATCCTTCTCTAAGTCGGTTTAAATTCAAAATATGTCTCTACCGTATTCTGTAGTTCCTTGATTGACACGGCAGCATCAGCTCTTATCATAGGCAGTATGAAAGTAGATATAACATGATAATTAAGCTTCTTGTGATCACTAGATATCGATGTGGCCAGACATGTATGAGCTCCATTATACCGTCTTACCTCCCAAGTACCCTTCCGTTGGCAACGAGTGATTCGAATCAACCATGTGCAACCGTTGCTAAAACTCTTTACACTTTCTATGGTACTTGACCTGATTAGATTCTAGCACTCTGTACTCAACTCTGCGGCAGATGCTATAAGCCTTCATGCTTAAGACAACTTCCTCTTTATCTTAAAACTGCTGACCAACTTAGAACTTAGCTAGACTTCCGGTATCCTTTGTATCTTTGGCTCCAAATTCAGATGCTACATCCGGTAACTCATGTTGTGTCATGGCCTCCAAGTCTAAATGGTGGGCTCCACATCATCATCATCATTCCGTAGTACATCTTCAACACCATCAGCTGGTTCTCCACCATCTCCGAAAACCAAAATCATATCAGGAGTATCGGCCATCGCAATAGCAAGCTGATCGAAAAGGTCCATTATCACCTATATGTCCATCACCATTGCGGTTTAGATCAACCGCGAAAGATGGAGATGCCACCAAAATTGTCTCACGTGCAATGACAGGCACAGATGAAGAGACACCAACAAGCATTGAACTAGAGGCTCCTAGCATCGCTAAAGATTGAGGATTGCGGTTCGATTCTCCTGAACTACAAACCACATCTCCAAACTTGGCCAATAGCTCATGGATCCTCACCTCGGAAAACTGACGACGACAACAGTGAAACAAAACTTGTAAATCTTCGTCATTGTATATCACAAAGGAGTCATACTTCACACCATCTCGTACAACAGAAATAGAAATTCTATAAAATAACTTCTCCACCGTTTCATGTCATGCAGAACCAATTTTTGAATTATAGTATTCTAAAACTCAACAAAATTCGTAAAAGGTTTGATAAATATACTCAACGGATTTTTATTAGTAAATTTATTCCCTATCACGTTTTTTTCCTCAATTGTTCCTATATAGTGCACAAGAACTAAAAAACTATATTCCCACGAGTCATTGTAAGTCATACTTTGATAAGGATTTAACTTTCTGCTCGTATTTATATAGGTCAGTCTCATAGCTAATTCAAATATATTAGCTTCGATTTATTACCATTGGCCCCATATATATATATATATATATATATATATATATATATATATATATATATTAAATTCATTAGCTTCAATTTATATCATATTGTGTCTCATATAGTAAATCAAACCTATTAACTTCGATTTATATAATGCAATATACTATTCTAGTAAATCGAATCTATCTATTTCGATTTACATAGAGAAAGGGTAAATCAAGTTCATTAGCTTCGATTTACATAGTTTCATTAACAAAATTGGACATACATGTAACGTTTCTTCTTTTAGGATTATCATATAATTTTAAATGCCATTTCATTTGTTCATGTCATTTACCTTAAATTTATTGTCTAAAAACTGAGAAATATTAGTGATTTTTTATTTTTTTTACTTATAAAAATTAAATAGAAGATATACATATTATGATATTAATAAGAATAACATTGCTGATTGTTGTTATCAGTCTTATCTATTTGTTATTAATTATTCTAAAATATTAAATTTAAATCTTTAATGTTATATCTACATAGTTAGTTAACATAAATATTTTTATTTGTTGTATCTATTTTAGATAAAATATTATATCAATTTTTTATTATCTATTATAAAATAGAATATGCACTTCTTCTAATAATAATAATGAGTTTATGTGAATTATAATGATTAATTTAAATTGGGTATACTTAAGATTTAATATAATCTTAATAGTGTAATATCTTAATAATTCTTTTAAACAACAACAAAAAATTAAAAAATATATCTTTCGTTCAATTTTTATAAATAAAAAATTAAAAAAATAATATTTTTTTATTTTTACACACTAAATTTAGTCAATATAAAAAAAACAACAAATAAAAAAATTCATAAATAACTCATGACAAATTGACAATTATTTCTAAAAAATTACAAGACTTCTAATAAAAAATTTGTTAATTTTAGTTAATATTTAATAAACAAATTAATAATTTAACTTGTTATGTAAATATATTTTATTAACCTAAAAAAATATTAACATAAAAACAAACTAATTTTACGAAAATAAAAATAAAAAAATTATTAAGAGCCTCCTTGTGTTTTAGAATAATCACGAGGCGGGTTTTTTTTTCTCAAAAAAATTTAAGAGCTTAGGTTAGGTGATCCATTAAATAAGCGTGTGAAATGAAGTAAATATATGGTACGGTCATTGTCACAGAGATTTGTCGCCCCAATGACTGCACATGGACCTATGCTTAATTTAATTTAACACCAATCAATAAGTCTAATAAATAAGAAAAAATATATTAATATTTCCTCTTATTTTGATTCCAATGTGCAATGTGCAATGTGCAATGTGCATATATTATTTTTTAGGGAAAGAAATCCGAATTTGGAGTTACTATAATCATATGCATGCTATACTAGTGCAAGTTATATACAATCAAGCTGGTGCGTCCACTTATATCCATTTAAAAGCAGGTATACTATATTTAATATAAATTAAGGAAAAGTCTAAGAAGCTAGCAATTTTTGTGTTTTCTGGCCAGCACTTAACCATCAAAACAAAAACGAATGATTTTCCATCATTAGATGTAATCTCACACCATTAAAAACACTATTAATGGCCAATTGATGGTTACAAAACACCAAAATTGCTGGCTCCCTAGCATTCCTCATAAATTAAAATTGAGAAATCAAGCTAAACATTTGATTAGATTCGCAGAAGCATCCAATTCCTTAGTTCCAATATTTTTAAGCTCTCCCTATCATTTTTTTTTTCTCTTTTCTTTCTTTCCCTTGTTATATATTTGAAAGAACAAAAGTTCTGCATATATGTACATCCATCCAAAACAAAGCATGTGCCTTTCCGTCATTCCTTGTCTGTGGCATATATATCATCATTGCATCGTTATAGGAATTTTACAGTTTTCGTTATACGCGAAATCTTTTATAAAAGCCAAATAAATAAATAATAAACAAATATACTTACTTGAAGTATATATTGTTCATTATGTTAGGAATATTTTCAATTGTGATTTGATTTTCTCTTGTATATTAATTATTAACAAATATGTGAAAGCGTAACCTTAATCAAAATGGTAATTATTTTAGTGATTTTAAATTGATATATTTGATTTCCTTTTCTTAAGGAATTAGTCTAATAAATATCAATAAAAAAATGTTTTATTTTTCTGATCATATTACTTATATACAAAAAAAAAAAAATATTAGTTGAGTTACTATGTTTTTAGATAAAAAAGTAATCATTGTCAGGATTTATGCATTATTATTTCTTATCTTGGTTGCAGGTTTGATATCAATTTCAATATTGTTGAGGATGAACATGGGTGCAATACAAGGGTCAATAATTTAGGTGTAGAACTGACACTCTTTTTAAGAATATTGAAATGGTGGATACAGCTCATATATCATAGATTACATTGCATGACACAGGCACAACACAACAGTCTCTGAGTCTGAGACTGAGTCTCAATAAACATAACCATCAACTAGCCCTGCTTCATTATTTCAGTACATTACTTCTCTGCTCAAAAACAAGCTAACACTCACCGACACCGCTTGCTTCTTTTCTCTTCTTCTTTGGAGAAAAGCTCTAGGCTCCAAAGCAAAAGGGAAAAAGAGAAGTGTTATTATTTTAAGCAAAAGAAAAGTGCTTGCTTGGTTTGTTTTGTTTTGTTTGTTGGTTTCAATTACTTCAAAGTTGAGAAAGTGTTACATTATCTTAGTGAGAGAGGTTTTCAGAGAGAGAGAGAAAAAATGGGTTGCTTCATGAGAGTGTGGTGTCTCTTGTTAGTGGTGCAGATTCTTGTGACATGTTCAATTGGTGAAGATCCTTATAGGTTCTACACTTGGAATGTTACCTATGGAGATATTTATCCTCTTGGTGTTAAACAACAGGTACCCTTTTTTCATTTTTCTTCTTTATTTATGTATTATTGCAAGTCTTTGTTTTGTTTTTGTTAGTTTAAGAATGTTGTTCATCGTTTGTTACATGAATGAAATGGCAGGGGATATTGATAAATGGGCAGTTCCCAGGGCCGCAGATTGAATCTGTCACTAATGATAATTTGATCATCAATGTCTACAATAGCTTAGATGAACCTTACCTTATCTCTTGGTAACTTTTCTTCTTTAATCCATTCTTGATAACCAGATATGGATAACTAGTCTTCTAAATTATTTTGTTGGTATTATTGTAATTACTTATTGATGCAAATTATTGTGATTACCTTGAGAGAGTACATTTGCAAAGTTAGTGTGAAAATGATGCCCGTTTTGGACAAAAAAGAAAAATGTGTCATTGTTTGTTGATTAGGTGATTAGGTGAACATGCCATATGACGTGGCCCCATTTAGTACTAGATCTAGCAAGTGAAATTCAATTTTAATAACTGCTAAAACTATCTATCTTACTTATCTGATTTATGGTAATTGATTGATTCCTCGTATGCAAACACCAGTTCTTTAACCTGATTGAAATATAAAATTGTTGAAAATAATTTGCACTTGTGATGCCAAAATGGATAAACTATTTTTCTTTCTCTTGTAGATTAGAGAAAATAACTTAAGAAATTAAAACTAAATGGTGCTGTGCATTGATGCACATCATCATGAACTTAGGCTGCGTTTATTTACATGAGACAGGGATACAGAGACACAAATACATTAAATTAGTATATTTTGTATTTATCTTGACAGAAAGGACAAAGAGATACTAACAAGAGACATTAACAATGGACACTCGTATATTAAGATGGTGTGATATTTGTATATAGGAATGGAGTGCAGCAGAGAAGGAATTCATGGCAGGATGGAGTGTATGGTACCAATTGTCCAATCCCACCAGGAAGCAACTTTACTTATGTTCTTCAAGTAAAGGATCAGATTGGCAGCTACTTCTACTTCCCATCCCTCGCATTCCACAAGGCGGCCGGCGGCTACGGCGGCTTCAAAATTAATAGTCGCTCTGTCATTCCGGTACCGTTTGATCCTCCAGCCGGGGATTTCACCGTATTGGCAGGAGACTGGTACAAGAGAAATCACACTGTAAGCAGCTTTAACGCATCAAGTTAAAACAGATAAAAAAAAAGTCTTCGATGTAATGTTATATCTGTATTGACTCTTGCAGGATTTGAGAGCAATTTTAGACGGCGGAAGCGACCTTCCTTTCCCTGACGGTCTTATCATAAATGGTCGCGGTTCCAATGGATACACCTTTACAGTTGATCAAGGTATAAAAACTATTTCTCCAAAAGTTTAAGCTGACAGAAAGAAGACTTGACATAAAGAAACTGATTGGTTTACTTGTTTGGCAGGAAAAACTTACAGATTCAGGATATCAAACGTGGGGATTGGGACTTCCATCAATTTCAGAATCCAAGGGCATAAGATGCTGCTAGTTGAGGTGGAAGGCATTCACACTCTTCAGAACACGTATGACTCGCTTGACATCCATTTGGGGCAGAGTATGTCGGTGTTGGTAACTGCCGATCAACCACCTCAAGACTACTACATCGTTGTCACCTCTCGATTCACCTCTCAAGTCTTGAACGCTACCTCCATTTTCCGGTACAGCAACTCGGCCGGAACTGTTGCCGGTCCTGCCACTATTGGACTAACAACTCAAATTGATTGGTCTCTGGAACAAGCTCGGTCTCTGAGGCGAAATCTGACAGCAAGTGGACCAAGGCCTAATCCACAAGGATCTTATCATTATGGTTTGATAAACACAACCCGCACAATTAGGCTTCAAAATTCTGCACCAGTTATCAATGGGAAGCAGAGATATGCTGTGAACAGTGTTTCGTTCATCCCCGCCGATACGCCACTGAAGCTGGCGGATTACTTCAAGATCTCAGGGGTGTTCAGCCTCGGAAGCATCCCGGATAATCCCACAGGCGGCGGGGGTTACCTCCAGACCTCTGTCATGGCTGCTGATTTTCGCGGCTATGTGGAGGTTGTGTTTGAGAATCCTGAAGACAATGTGCAATCTTGGCATATTGATGGCCACAACTTCTTTGTTGTAGGGTAAGTCCAACTAACTTCATTTTCTCTGTTTCTGCTGCAAATACGATTTATATTCTCTTCTTTATAATAACAGTACTAATAATTACTAATATACAACATTCAGAATGGATGGAGGTCAGTGGTCAGCTGCAAGCAGATTAAATTACAATTTGAGGGACACAATTTCTAGATGCACAGTTCAGGTATATCATGGTAAAAATTATGTATAGGCGATTATGCACAATTTTATAATTCAAATTTTTGTGATTATGTATAGGTGTATCCCAAATCATGGAGTGCAGTATACATACCTTTGGACAACGTAGGAATGTGGAATGTGAGGTCAGAGAATTGGGCTCGTCAATATTTGGGGCAGCAATTTTACCTTCGTGTGTATTCTCCTGCAAATTCATGGAGGGATGAGTACCCTATACCAAGTAATGCTTTGCTCTGTGGCCGGGCTATAGGCCATAGCCACCCTTAATAATATCTAAGATCAGTCAACAACAAATTATTCATTTCCATTCAAGGCTTAGCTCAAGCCTTATTTCTTTGGTACCATCTTATATCTATGTTGCTATGCTATGATTGCTCTCTCTTACTCATTGTAAAATCTGCGGCAGCCAGGACATTAGTATTTTTGTTGAATTATATATAATCAATGGATGTGTTTATATACTTCTTTGATAAATTCTTCGTCAAATTATAGATCCCAAAACGAAACAAACTTGTTGAAATATTGCAATTTACTTCACTAGTTCACTTCATCGCCTCAATCCCCCTGCCCCACCCCAAAATCTTAACAAATTATCTTTTAGTCAACCAAAATATTAGTTCATCAGCTCATGATATGATTATTATAGAATAATACTTTACCATAATTTCAAACTTAAGAAAAGTTTGTGCGTGTCTGAGTGATCGAGATAGATTGATCCAATCAATTTGAGTTGATTGAGTAGTCATCACTTAAATTGAGGGTTTAAATTATATTTTTTTGTCAATTTAGCTAGATAAACAACAAAGATTGAGAGTTTAAATTATATTTTTTTGTCAATTTAGCTAGATAAACAACAAAGATTGTGAATAATGTGAACGATAAACTACATTTAACTCACTAAACACGAATAAACTTAATTAATTTAAAATTAAAATTTTAAAATTAAAATTAACTTTCTTTTTTTAACCTATTCTTTAGGTTGTTTAGAAAAAATATTGTTCTTTTATACTTTTTCTTTGTATATATAATCTATTTATTAGAGCAACAAATCTTTAAATGGAATTCAAATACGCTTCAAATTAGACTTTGACTTTTTGAGAACTAAAAGATACCGTAAAAAAATACATTATTTTTTTTATCAATTCTAACTATAATAAATTATTTTATAATGAATTATATTAAATTTCAAATTAATTATATTATTATACACGTTTTTGTTTCATAATTTTTTTTTCTACTCAACAAGAACATTAATGATGTTAGATTTTTTCTACTCATTTTTTTTAATTTTTATTAAAATATTTTCTTTTTCTTCAAAACTGATGGATAGGTGTATATATGAATATCTCTATCTCTATGTGATACACTAGAATAACAATAATAATTTAATAAATTTTCATGAATCATAAAAGAAAACATTTACAGATAAACTTGTTTAGATAGAGCAAAAAAATTATTTAAAAATCTAAATATCGCTACAAATTATAAAGGAGAACACTACTTAAGGTAAAACTTGCCTATATCAAGCAAAGAATTATTGGAAAAATCTAAATATTTCTACAAATGTATGAAAATAGAATTATTTATTTGCTGAAAATCCGTCATGATAATTAACTATTTTCCCATAGGCCCCATGAATTGTTAATTTTATTTTCAGATTCATGAATCATCAACATTGTTAAAATGACTATTGTCACCATAAATTTTAGAAAGTTAGATTTAACAGTGTTTGTATAATTTTCTGAAGTGTTTGAGAATGTTCTAGATGGTTCCGAAATGTTCTAGAATGTCCTAGAAGATCCCGGAATACTCTAGAAGGTTCTAGAAGACTCTGGAAGCTCATAGAGTATTCTAGAAGAGTGTGAATGTATATAGGAGTATAAAGAGTAGTATGAAAGAATCTAGAAGTATTTAGAAAGTTGTGGTATGATGGATATTTGTAATGAAGGTTCTAGATAATTAATCTGGACCGTTGATTAGATTTAATCCTAACCATCCATTAAGGAGGTGGATGGCTATAAATAAGAGGTGAGAGTTAGTGTGAGATATGTGTGAATCATTTGTAATAAACACTTGAGTAATAAAGTGTTCTTTCCAACAAAACATCCTTTCTCTTGTGTTCTCTTGTGTTCTCTTGTGTTCTTAGCTTTCTTGCTAAATACTGAGGGTTAGGCTGACTTGGTCTTAGCTCAAGAGGTTGAGTAAGTCCGAGTGTCGGCACGGTAGCGTTGGAGTGTGTCCAAGGCCGTGACAGTTTTGGCATCAGAGCGAAGTTCGAGAGGGAGCACAAGTCGCTTGTGGGTATGACTTCTAGTACCACCATGGAGCATGTTGAGTCTCAAAGGGGAAGGAATGCTAGTCCTTCTCAATGAGGAGGCAAGAAGGTCCGTTCTTCATGTGAGCCTAGAGGTAAGGACTCTAATTTCTTAGAAGAGATAATTTCTGTGTTGGAGAATGTTCTATCCTCTATGGATGAGCGTTTCCAAAGGATAGAACATGATAAGGAGACCCTCGAGGCTCACATGTTAGGAGAACTAGATGCTTTCAAAGAAAGCATGCTCCAAATTGAAGAAAAGCTTGAGAATTCCTTAAAGCTATTTGAGGAAGTTTGAATTTGGTTCGAAGAGGCAGAATCTCGACCAACCATTATAAGGGAGACGACAAAGATTGATCTCCCCAAGCCAAAGGAGTTCAAGGGCGTAAGAGACGCTCGCGAGGTGGAGAACTTCCTATAGCAAATGGAGAGGTACTTCGAAGGCCAAGGGGTGGTTGAAGAAGCAATAAAGCTATGCACTGCAGCTCTCTACCTTTCTGATAATGCTACTTTGTGGTGGAGGAGAAAGTGCGTAGATATGGAAAATGGTACATGCAACATAGCCACATGGGAAGATTTCAAAAGGGAGTTGAAAAGACAATTCTTCCCTGAGAATGTGGTTTACGAAGCAAGGAAGAAGTTGAGGGAGTTGAAGCACAAGAGTACAATTAGCGACTACGTAAAGGAGTTCACTACTCTCACTCTTCAAATCCCCAACTTAGCATCAGATGATGCATTGTTCTTCTTCATTGATGGACTCCAACCTTGGGCAAAACAAGAACTACAAAGAAGGAATGTTAAGGATGTCGATGAGGCCATCGTGGTGGCCGAATCACTCACTGAGTATCATAGAGGAGACTCCAAATCCAAGTCTTCCTCCAAGCCTAGTTCTGTTAAAGGTGGGGGAGACAAGGGGAAGAGTTTCTCAACCAAGAAGGAAAGAAAATACTCTTCAAAGAAAGAGTACGAGGAAAAGAAGAAGGCTTTCGTGCCCAAAGGAAGATGTTTCGTGTGCAAGAGACCACACCAAATGAAGGACTGTCCCAAGCTAGAGACTCTGGCATCTATCGCCGAGGAATGAGAGGCTCAATCACAAGTGACTGAATGTGTTGGATCTGTCCAACTCATGAATGCTGTGAAGGGAAAAAAGGCAAGCACTGCAGAAAAGAAAGGCTTGATGTATGTCAAAGCCTTTATCAATGAAAACCCTGTCATGGCTATGATCGACATTGGTGCTACACACAATTTTATCACGCCTGATGAAGCAAAGATACTTGGGTTGAAGATCACCGAAAAGAATGGTTGGTTCAAACCCGTGAATACCAAGGGTGAACCCCTTAAGGGAGAAGCAAAAGAGGTTGAGATGACTCTTGGTTCTTGGAAGGGCCTCGTGGATTTCTCAATAGCACCCATGGACGATTTTAAAATATTCATCGGGCTCGATTTGCAAAGGAAGGCAAATATAATACCTATGTCATACTATGACATAGTATGCGTCATGGAGAAAGGGTCTCCATGTATGGTCCCTACAATCTCTAAAGTTGGAGGACCACCGATGCTTTCTGCTATGCAACTCAAGAAAGGGTTTAAGAAGGGAGAGATTACATATTTGGCCTTATTACAAGAGGAGTCAACACTTGAAAGAGAAGACATTCCTCCCGAAATCAAGAAAGTCCTTGAAGAAAATAAGGATGTGATGTCTCCCGAGTTGCCAAAATACTACCACCTAGGAGGAAGGTGGACCACAAAATTGAATTGGAGTCAGGAGCAAAGCCACCTGCCTCAACACCTTATAGGATGGCACCGCCAGAACTTGAGGAGTTGAAGAAACAACTCAAGGATTCGCTAGATGCTAGGTTCATCCGTCCATCGAAGGCACCTTATGGCGCACCAGTCTTGTTCCAAAAGAAGCATGATGGTTCATTAAGACTTATGCATCGACTATCGAGCACTTAACAAGGTAACCATCAAGAATAAATACCCCATTCCTCTGATAGCCGATTTGTTTGATCAACTTGGTAGAGCCAAATGGTTCTCAAAACTAGATTTGAGGTCAGGATATCACCCAGTGAGAATTGCTGATGGTGATGAGCCTAAGATCACGTGTGTCACGAGGTATGGATCGTATGAGTGGTTGGTGATGCCTTTTGGCTTGACCAACGCTACTGCGACCTTCTGTACCTTGATGAACGAGATCTTTCGACCTTACCTTGATTAGTTTGTAGTGGTCTACTTGGATGATATTGTTGTCTATAGTAATACCTTGGAGGAACATGTAGAACACTTACGAACCGTGTTTAAGATCTTGCGAGAGAATAGCCTATATGTGAAGAAGGAAAAGTATTCCTTTGCACGGGATGAAGTCCACTTCTTGGGACACATCATTAAAGATGGAACTCTCTGCATGGATCAAAGAAAGGTGAAGGCTATCAAAGAATGGGAGCCGCCAAATAAGGTATTTGAATTGAGGTCATTCCTTGGGTTGGCTAATTACTATCGGAGGTTTATCAAGGGATACTCCACCAAGGCTGCACCATTAACTGATATTCTCAAGAAGAATCACTCTTGGGAATGGTCAAAAGAGTGTCAAAAGGCCTTTGATGAGTTGAAGGCTGCTATCACAGAAGGACCAGTACTAGCACTACCCGACTACTCAAAGGTATTTGAAGTCCACGCTGATGCTTCTGACTACGCTATTGGAGGGTTTCTGATGCAACAAGGACATCCTATTGCCTTTGAGAATCGCAAATTGAATGATACAGAGAGGCGATACACTGTCCAAGAGAAGGAGATGACCGCGGTGGTGCATTGTCTGAGAACTTGGCGTCACTACTTGCTTGGTTCACACTTCATCGTCAAGACAGACAATGTGGCTACAAGCTACTTCCAAACTCAAAAGAAGTTAAGCCCTAAACAAGCTAGGTGGCAAGATTTCTTAGCTGAGTTTGATTTTGAATTTGAATACAAGTCAGGCAAGACTAATGTGGTAGCAGATGCGCTGAGTCTCAAGGCTGAGTTGGCGGCCATTTCTATTGTTAAAGGAGATATTGTGCATTCCATCAAGAAAAGGTTGCATCACGATCCATTAGCAAAGAAGTTGGTGGAGTTGGCTAGAGAAGGTAAGACAAAAAGATTTTGGTTAGAAAACGACCTTCTCTACACAAAAGGGAGAAGACTATACGTTCCTAAGTGGGAAAATCTGAGAAAAAAGTTGGTAAGAGAATGCCACGACACCAAGTGGGCTGGTCACCAAGGTCAGCGAAGGACCTTAGCACTTATTGAATCTTCTTATTATTGGCCTTAAATGAGAGATGAAGTGGAGGGCTATGTGAAGACTTGCCTTGTGTGCCAACAAGATAATATTGAAAACAAGACACCAAGCGGGTTGTTGGAACCTCTGCCTCCATCAGAGCGACCATGGGAAAGTGTCTCTCTAGATTTTATCTCTGCCTTATCGAAGTCCGAGGGGTTTGGATCTATTCTCGTGGTAGTGGATCCATTTTCGAAGTATGCTACCTTTATACCTGTCCCTACTGATTGCACTGCAGAGGAAGCAGTACGACTATTTTTCAAGAATGTGGTGAAGTATTGGGGATTGCCTAAGAGCATCATTAGTGATCGAGATCCACACTTCACAGGACGACTATGGACAGAGCTGTTCAAACTCCTTGGATCGGAGCTTCATTTTTCAATAAGCTTCCATCCTCAAACCGATGGGCAGACTGAGAGAGTGAATGCCTTACTCGAGTATTACTTAAGGCATTTCGTAAGCGCTAATCAGAAGGATTGGACAAAACTCCTCGACATTGCCCAGTTCTCATAAAATTTGCAAATGAATGAGTCTACAAGGAAGAGTCCGTTCGAGATTGTGACTGGACAACAACCGCTTACACCTCACTCTCTTTCTTCCTCTTACTCAGGGAAGAGCCCTGGAGCTTATCATATGATTAAGTCTTGGGAAGAACAAGCAGATGTCACTCGTTCTTACCTCGACAAAGCTGCAAAGAGGATGAAGAAATGGGCAGATAAGAAGAGGAGGCATGCAAGATATCAAGTGGGAGACAAGGTAATGATTAAACTTCTTCCACAACAATTCAAAGCCCTTTGCAAGGTTCATAAGGGCTTAATCCGCAAATACGAAGGGCCATTTGAGATCATTGGACGTGTTGGGGAGGTTGCTTACAAAGTACAACTCCTCCCTCTATGAAGATCCACTCGGTCTTCCATGTGAGTATGCTTAAACCATATCATGAAGACCAAGATGAACCGAGTAGAGGTGACTCGAGTCCTGCTCCGCCTGTGGTGATTAGATCCTTTGATAAAGAAATCGAAGAGATCTTAGTTAATCGTGTCGTGCGACGAAGATGGGTACCACCAAGTATTCAATACTTAATCAAGTGGAAAGGGCTCCCAATAACTGAAGCTAGTTGGGAAGCTCGTGAAGATCTATGGCAATTCCAAGAACACCTAGAGCGCTATCATGAACAGAACGCAACGAGGACGTTTGCGCATTAGGCGGGGAAGAATGTAACGGTAAATTTTAGAAGGTTAGATTTAACAGTATTTGTATAATTTTCTGGTGTTTGAGAATGCTCTAGATGGTTCCGGAATATTCTAAAATGTCCTAGAAGGTCCCGGAATACTCTAGAAGGTTCTAGAAGACTCTGGAAGGTCATAGAGTATTCTAAAAGAGTGTGGATGTATATATGAGTATAAAGAGTAGTATGGAAGAATCTATAAGTATTTAGAAAGTTGTGGTATGATGGATATTTGTAATGAATGTTCTAGATAATTAATCTGGACTGTTGATTAGGTTTAATCCTAACCATCCATTAAGGAGGTGGATGACTATAAATAGGAGGTAAGAGTTAGTGTGAGATATGTGTGAATCATTTGTAATAAACACTTGAGTAATAAAGTGTTCTTTCCAACAAAACTTCATTTCTCTTGTGTTCTCTTGTATTCTTAGCTTTCTTGTTAAATACTGAGAGTTGGGTTGACTTAGTCTTAACTCAAGAGGTTGAATAAGTTCGAGTGCCGACACAGTAACGTTGGAGTGTGTCCAAAACTGTGACACTATGCTCAAAAAAGCATTTTTAAAATAATTTTTAAATTGTTTAATGAAGTGCGATTTTGTTAAAAACCAGTCTTAAAATAGTAGATTTATTTATTTGTCAACGACAAAAAATATTAGCATAAAATAATTTGAAACTAAAATTTTTAAATAAATATGATCTACTATCACGGTTATCTACTGTCAAAACAACGATTATCTACTGGCATTTCTAAGTTTTATTGAATTTCAATTGGGCAACAATGTAAAATTGATTTATGCATAAAATATTTCTCATTACAAAATGAAAAACATGGAGCTTAAAAGAGTAATTAATTAAGCAATTAATTTATTAAAATACCAGGGCAATAAAGAGAAAAGTCATGCACTGTCACACAATTTGAATGTCATACTCAAATATGGCAATTATTGAAACTCGGAAGAGGTTGGGAGATATAAAAGCGATGATGCATCAAAACGACGCCATACGAGACACATAACGATAAACCAACAGACCCTAACCGTTGAGAACGCAGACCCTCATTCACAACGTGTGCCCCCATTGAAAGTCAAATAAATCATTGGCTCAGAGCGCGCCAACTCAAACTCTCTTTGGTAGTCCTTACCGCAGTGGAACCGAACTCCTTACGCTTGGCCAGTGGCCACTTAGTAGTAGTTAAAAAAAGGGCACTTACTTAGTTCCCGCCGTTTAAGTGACAGAAACCGAAACGCTGCCAGCATTCTCTGTGCACAAAGTGGGCGTTCTTTTTTCACTGCTCAAATCGTTTTCTCCCTCTATTGATCGTTTGAAAATTCTTCAAATCCGAAACCCTAATTCTCTCCGTCGCGTTCGTTAATGGTGCTTCATCCTCGTCCACGCCGTTCCAATGGTACAGTTTCCTATATTCTTTATCTCTCGCGATTTTCGTTTTTCTATTTCGTATCATTTCTTTCCACTGTGTGTGGTTTGAATTTAGATTTTCGAATTGCGACTGTCTTATTTGCTGAGAAAAGTGCCTGGATGATGGGAGAAAGTGACCGAATAAAGTGAATGTTCCGAACTTTTGACGTCATTTTCTCTTGCCTTTCTTCTTTGTTCGTTTCTTGAATATGTATCGTGTCTTTTTTGTTTTGTTTCTTTTTTGCTTTGTTTCACGCGGAATGTGCGTTATTTATTTTCTTGGTAAATAATTTTGGCGATGGAAAGTTTGAAAACGAGAACATTAAAGGTGCTTGATGTTAACGTTTTTTTTTTTTTTTTTTTGTTGAACCAGCAAGCTTTGTTGCTGTTAAATGGTTTGATTGGTTTCGTAACACTGATTGGTTGTCATTGTTGTGTGTGAATTGGTAAAACAGGGAACGACCAGCAGCCTGTAGCTGAAGCTGATGGCCGAGGCACCAGTGTTAACTATGCAGATATTCACACCATATCTTCTGATTCTGATTCTGATTCTGATTCTGATTCTATTGTATATTCAAATTCTAGTTACGAAGGTATATTGTCTTCGTCTGGTTAAATCAGTGAATGTTTTCATTTTATGATATGGGCTGCTTGGTTTTCGAATGTGAACTTCCTCTATTTTGAAGCAAAATGACGCCACTTAAATGTTTGAGGATCTTTACACATGAATTTCCAAGAGATGGTGTGTACCTCTGCATAAGGTTATGGTTTAACCTTTGACAATGGAATTGAATACAGTGTGAATGAAACCAGAGTAAAGTTTCCAAGGAATTTATTTCCTGGAATCTTTTGAACAAAAAACGGAGACTTTACATACTGCAATGAGATATTAATCCTGATAGCTTGTCTTAAACAATAAATAAAATTTCATGCAGGATTGCTAGATAACTTCAATCAAGAACCAGGGTCAAGTAGTAGCAGTTGTGACACTTCTGATTATTATGAGCATGGAAAAAGGCAAAAGCCAAAGTTCAGTAATGCAAGAAGTTCTGACGTGAAAAATAGAGGACCAAATGATGTTGATAGAGTGGTGGACAATGCAGATATGAATGAATGCTCAATGATTCAGCAGGAATCAGTTCCCCATGATTTGACTGGAACTAAAAAGAAGAAAAATAGAAAAAAAGGAAAAGGGAAAAAGCCAAAGCTGCTATGGCAAGTATGGGAAAATAACCAAGAAAGATGGATTGATGAGAATTTATCGGAAGATGCTGACTTAGATAATCAGAATGAAGTATTGACAGAAACTGCTGAGGCATCTTCTGATCTGACTATGCCTTTACTTAGGTACCAAAAGGAATGGTTAGCCTGGGCTTTGAAACAGGAAAATTCTGATACTAGAGGTGGCATCCTTGCAGATGAAATGGGAATGGGAAAGACTATTCAAGCAATAGCACTTGTCCTTGCCAAACGTGAATTGATGCAAAGTAGTTCTGCACCAGCTGAACCCATACTATCGCATTCACCTTCTTTATCTGGAATCTTGCCTGCGGTCAAAGGAACACTTGTCATTTGTCCTGTTGTCGCTGTTACTCAGTGGGTTAATGAGATTGATCGGTTTACCATCGAAGGAAGCACCAAGGTGCTCGTTTATCATGGGGCAGGGAGAGGGAAGAGTATTGAACAGTTCTTGGATTATGATTTTGTGATAACTACGTACTCTACTGTTGAGTCTGAGTACAGGAAGTTTATGATGCCTCCTAAGGAAAAACAATCAAGGCAAGTTAAGAAGAAAACAGAAGTCACTAGAGGGATGGACAAAGAAGGTGTGAGTAAGATGTCTTGTAGTGAAAAGAAACTGAGCATGGACGCAGAAGATGCAAATGCTACACACAGGGGTATGTCACTTCTTCATGCTGTTAAATGGCTGCGGATTATATTGGACGAGGTCAGTTGTGTTGCAAATTGTATTGTGTTATGCTTTAGAGCTCCTGGTAATTTTTCTTTTAAAATCTATCGAGACATTTTATATCCTTCTGTTGTTTCTAATTTCTCTGTTCTTGACTATTACCGACTTATTCTTTGATAGAAAATGAAAAATGAAGAAAATATGGTTATGGCTTGAAGCCGTAATGCAAAATTTTTCAATTTCGTAACGTCACTTTTATATAGAATATAATTTGACATTTGTTGCCAGCACTAACTGTAATCTTGATTGCAATGTACTGAACTTCACTTAGGCTTGACTCTGCTATTTTATTGACTTTTTTTAATATGTAAATAATAGGCTCACTACATAAAGTCCAGACATAGTAACACAGCAAAAGCAGTTCTTGCTTTAGAGTCTTCCTACAAATGGGCTTTAAGTGGCACTCCCATTCAGAACCGTGTTGGAGAGCTGTACTCTCTTGTAAGTTTGCGGTCCTTTTTTTGTTATAAAAGTTCGGTGATCAAGTTTATGTTTTGAAGATATTATAATTTCTTAATTGCAATGCCATGTATACAGGTACGGTTCCTGCAAATAACTCCGTATTCATTTTACTTGTGCAAGGACTGTGATTGCAGGACCCTTGATCACAGGTGTGTATAGTGGTTAGACTTATATGTGGTTATCTGGATTTATTACTAAAAGATCAACTATGTTTGTTATCCTGATGCCTTTGTACAGCTCCATACAATGTCCAGACTGCAGCCACAGTTCAGTTAGACATTTCTCTTGGTGGAATAAAGTAAGTTCTGCATTTCATTAGTCTGTGTTGTGCTCACCATATTAAAGGATAAGACTGACAGAAAACAAGTCCATGATTTTGTAGAAAGTGTTTCAGTAGAAAGTTGACATGTTCTGTATTATTTACTTTTAATCTTGATTAGTATGTTTCCACACCAATTCAATCCTCTCTAAGTAGCTATGGGCGGGGTAAAAGAGCTATGATCTTGCTTAAACACAAAGTTCTGAAGAACATACTACTAAGGCGCACTAAAATAGGCAGGGCTGCTGATCTTGCACTTCCTCCTAGAATTGTAAGTTGTTTTATCACGGGGTTAACTCTTGAATTTTTACCATTGATAGGCAGTAAGTTTATTTCTTCATGGTCTCTCTTTGCAGGTCTCACTGAGAAGGGATTGTCTGGATATAAAAGAGCAAGACTATTATGAGTCATTATACAATGAAAGTCAGGCACAATTTAATACGTGAGTCACATTCTTCTTCTCTTCGTCTCAGTAAAATTCTTCTTTTAAAATAGGATATTTCCTTCTATTTTAATCCAGAATACAGTTCCAAAAGTCCTAACTCCTAACCAAATATTTTCATTTTTTGTTTGCCTATGTAATCTCGGCTTAGTTTTGTTGGTATGCTTTCTCCATTTCAGGTATGTCGAATCTAATACACTGATGAATAATTATGCTCATATATTTGATCTTCTCACACGGCTGCGTCAGGTGAACAACTACTCTACGAAAGCAAAAATAATGTTTCTTTTGATCACTGTGATGCATGTTACGTATTCCCTATTTTGTATGTAGAAGAATGATATGGTTTATGATCATGCCATACTATAATATTCTCTATGTTGAATCACAGAGATCTTTTAAATTTCTCTAACTGTTTTGACTTTTTCCAATCATTCTAATCAGCATTTAACTTAAAAACCTTTGTAAGGTACACTTCTAGAACATCACAAGATAACATTTAGTCAATTTTTTTTGCAAAAAATCTCGATAATATGTAAAAAGGACAATGTGCTGTGATATTGCATTAAGTATTTTAATCTGCGAATGACTTGTGTGAAATATCTTATCAAAAATCAGTTCTACGTTATTAAAGTATAATTAATCATTTATTTGAAAGAATAATTAATGTATGGTTACTCATTTTGAAAAAAATAAATGTTATATGCTTTTCGTTTTTTGCCTCAGACCTTATATTTAATGTGGAATATTGGGAATCTTCTCTTGGTCTTTGTTGAAAAATTACGGATACATTTAGTATTAATATTGCATAAATGTTCAGGCTGTTGATCATCCATACCTTGTGGTATATTCTCAAGCTGCGGCACGACAAGGTGGCCATGTGGCTAGTAATGCTACTGCTGAACAAGCATGTGGCCTTTGTCGTGAACCAGTGGAAGATCCTGTGGTAAGTTTGTCTTTTCTTCTAAGTATTCTTAAGGTTCTTATCATTTTATTTTTCTGAACTCGTTCTGTATTTAGAAGAGTAACTATTGCTAATTTTAGTGTGTGGATGGTACTTGTCACCATTTTAGGTTACCTCTTGTGAGCATAGATTTTGCAAGACATGCTTTATAGATTTCTCTACTGCTTTGGGACAAGTATCATGCCCTTCATGCTCTCAATTACCTACTGTTGATTTAACTTCCCACAAGGATGTTGGGTACCAGGCAAATAAAACCACTATTAAGGGATCCAGATCCTCAAGCATTTTAGACAGAATTCAGCTTGAGAACTTTCAGACAAGTACTAAAATAGAGGCTTTGGTATGTAATGTTTTCTTTTCAAATTTCAGTTAGCATCGGCTTTGTTGTATCAATGTTTTGGTTTCATGTTCTAGAACTCGAATATTAGGATATAAGGTAACCTTCAGACTGTTAAGGGTTGTACAAGTAATGCTGGCCTGCCAGGTGGTTTCATATGATGAATATGATGGTGATTGATGAGAAGTGACAATCTGAAAGGGCTGAATTGGTTTGTGCTGCTGAGGAAAATTCAATTGTAGCATGCTTGTTAGTTGTTACTTTTGTTAGAATAAGATTTGGTTTGGTTATATGCTTTTTTGCTTTGAGAAAATTGTTTGTGCATATGTCTACTGAAAGATCAATCTACTGAAAGTAATGGTCATTAAGTTTCTTATGTTGCCTGGGAAGGGAAGGAGAAAGTGTGAAAGGCTAGTTTGCCAGGAGGCAGAAAGAATGCTTATATAGTTGCTGGATAAACAATTAGTGTTCAATCTTAATTTGACTGCTTTATGCTTACCTTTTACAATCTTATATTATATTGACCCGGAATAAGTTGAATGGTTGCAGCGAGAAGAAATAAGATCTATGGTCGAAAGGGATGGTTCTGCCAAAGGGATTGTTTTTAGTCAGTTCACATCATTCTTGGATCTAATAAACTTCTCTTTGAATAAGGTGAATTTAATTGTTTCCTTCTGTTTATTAGTGAAAATACATCAGAGGATGATAACATGATGTGTTAATTACAGTCTGGGGTATCTTGTGTTCAATTGAATGGAAATATGACAATGAGTGCCCGAGATGCTGCCATTAAGAGGTTTACCAATGATCCAGACTGCAGGATTTTTCTCACGAGCCTGAAGGCCGGAGGCGTTGCACTCAATTTGACTGTAGCATCACATGTGAGCTATTCCTCATTTTGATATCCCCCTTTGTGATGTTTTACATGGTTGACATTGTGCGTTGTAGTTCTACCTTCCTTATTCTTTTCTTTTAAAATAGTTCTTTAAATTATCTTGTAATTGATGGATGTGGCATTTTTGTTCTGTTGGATTTTGGACTTTCTCTAGGGTCATTTTATCCTCTTCGTCTTTGCTAAACCTATGTTAATTTGTGGCTTAATTGGGCATGATCAGGTTTTCCTTATGGATCCTTGGTGGAACCCAGCTGCGGAGCGTCAGGCTCAAGACAGAATTCACCGAATAGGACAATTTAAACCTATAAGGTATTGCTCCTTGCGCTTAATTTTTCCCAATCAGAAAATGTAAAAATGAATGAAATACAGATAGGGTTGGTGTCGTCCTCTTCTGAATGGTCTCTGACATCCATTTTCATGTATAGAATTGTGAGATTTATAATTGAGAACACTGTTGAGGAGAGGATTTTGAATCTGCAACAGAAGAAGGAACTAGTGTTTGAAGGGTAAGTGTGATGTAAAACGGTGTAGAAGTTTCTTCATTTTGTAACATACTATCTCTAATTTTTTCTCCCTCTGTTAACAGGATTATAGGTGGCTCTTCTGATGCTCTGGGAAAACTGACGGAGGGAGACTTGAAATTTCTATTTGGTACATAGGTAGGTGTCGGCTTCTAATTTGGTAGGAGGATTTGTTGAAGGCCTTCCTGCTATCCATTTTGCAGAACTAATTTTTAGGTAGAAAAATTCTGAGACCCCACAATTATGCCATGCATTCTGTGGCAACCCGATTATTTTTGAAAGTTTATGGTGGCAATGTAAATGCATTAGCTGTAAATACACATGATAGGGTATACATATTTCTCCGCTGTGCCTTTTGCCTCTGCCCATGTAAATGCGGCAGTGTGCCGTCGAATGTCAGTGGGGATTTTGAAGCTCTGAATATTCTAATTCAATCTTCCCCGCGGAATAACGGGGCCCCAATTGTAATAATTTTCAGAATTTCAACATAAAGCATATTCACGCCAGAAGATTTTTTGTTATCCCCATGAGTCCGTTATTTGCGTCAGATATTACAGACTAAAGAGATCCTGATTTAGTTCATTGTTTGAATGGTTTGATTATCCTTTTGCTTTTCAATATAATTGTTTTTTTATTTTATTTTGTTTTGTCAAACCCTGTGTGGGAGAAAATTTGCCATGTGTGGCTTCAATTTGTTTTATTTTATTATCCCCACTCCTTGCGTACATAGTTAACTCCGCATCTTTTCCTATGCGGACAGTTAGACAGTTAGACTTAGATCAAACCAGAGAAAATGCATAGCATGCCGACTGCGAAAGGAAAATGGTCGTTCTATATTGGTCCAAATAATAATAAAGAAGAAAGGAGAGAGTTGGGACTTTGGACTTTGGAGGGCAGGAACTGGGAAGATAGGTATTAGTCTATTAGGTTGCCAGCGAAGAGTCGGAGATTAAATGATAAAAATTGAGACAGATAGGAAAATTGAGAAACAATTAAGTTTTAATATTATATTTAGTATAAAATATAAAAAATTAAATTATTTTTTAATATATTATTTAATTTAAAATAAATATAAAAATAAAATAAAAATATTTACTTAATATTTATAATTATTATAAAAAAATTAAAATTTTAGTTTTTATCTTTAAAAATTTAATTTTTTGTGTATTTATTATTTAGAAGTAACGAAAGAATTAAAATTTTGTATTTTAAAATTAAAATTTTAGTTTAATTTCTAATTATCAAATATAATACCGAATTTCAATCTTTTAATCTCAGTTCTAATATCTGAAAACAAATACAAAATTAAGAATGTAATAAGAAATTAAAATTTTATATTTTAAAACTAAAATTTTAGTTCAATTCCTAATTATTAAATATAATACCAAATTTCAAATTTCAAATGTCAGTTTTAATATCTAGAAACAAACACGAAATTAAGAATGTACTGCAACTATGCAAGTAGTTTTGAAACTAGTTACTACTAGTCAACAACACAACACATTCAAACCCCCACTCATCCAGAGTTCAAGACAACCCAAAGAGAAACCCACACTCATCTAATAATTATTTATTTATATTATATATTATATTTTTATATAAAAATATTAAAAAAATAAAAATATCAAAAAATTTATTTTTTATACTATAAAATACTAAAATTTAATTTTGATGTATCAACTATATAAAACAGTTTTATAAATATATCTAATTATATAATAATACATTATCAAAAATAATTTTTTGATACATTAACTGCGTAAATAGTATTTAAAAGAATGAATATAATTAAATAAGTATGTAAAATTTTTTATACTGTATCAAAATTAAATTCAAAATAATATACATAAAAAGATTTAGTTAACTTGTATCTTAAATTATTATTAGTAAAGTTTTTAAGTAATTTTTTTAATGAATACAAAATAAATATATTAAAGATTTAATTTTTTTATATCTTTAATAAAAACTTTTTTATTTTATAATTTTAATATGTCGTTTTAGGATATAAGTTAGCTAAATATTACATAAAAAATAATAACAAAAACATTTTTTGTATTTTTATTTTATGATATTAAAAACCCATCAACACAAGGCGAGTGTACCGTGTACCATTATGGGAGCTACCTTTTTCCGTGACTTTATGCAACCCACTTTTATATATATAAAAAAATAATTGATAAAAATAAAAAATATATCATAATTATAAAAATATATAAAAAATACAAACACTGTTTCTTTTTATTTATAACTTACAATAGTTGATATTCTAAATAAAAAAGTTTTATTTATACTATTAAAAAATTCTTACATGCTATTTATTTATTTTTCTATTTTCTCTTTTATTTTATTAATTCGAGGAACAACACTTATATTAACAAAGTTTTTAATCATAAAATCTATAGTTATTAATGCTACAAGTTGAATAAGGACTTATTTAATTTTATCACACTAATTTTTTTTTTTAATGTTGATTTAAAAGAGACAGAAAAAATTCAATATTTAAACATTTGAATATTTGACGCGTGTTTTTTCTTAATTCCGCATATTATAGTAGAATTTGCTTCTCTGACTTGTTAATAATTGAGAATCTACTCGTTGCCAAATTCAATTGATCCTCAGAATCCGAAATTGGAAGTTTTCTAGGGTTTTAACAGAACAAAACAGAGAAGATGTTACACCTTCTATATGGAGTGATATTGGGAGAGGCAATTGTGATACTGAGCTTTCTGTTCAAGTCCCCACTGAGGAAGGTTGTTATCGTCACCCTTGATCGTCTCAAGCGCGGTAGGGGTCCCGTTGTTGTGAAGACGGTGGCGGGTACCGTGGCTGTGGTGCTAGCCTCCTCTCTCTACAGCATATCTGAGATCAGGAGCCGCATGTTTGATCTTGAAGCTGGCGTCATCAACCCCACCGACCAAGTCCTCTTGTCAAAACACATTCTAGAAGCTTCTCTCATGGGTATTCCTATTTATTCTATGCTCTCTCACTGAATTTAGTCTTTTGATTTTTTTTACTGGGGAATTGAATTATGAAACGGGTATTTTGTGGGTATGGTTTAGTGTTAGAATTACAATCTAGCTAAAACGTATTCTGATTGTTTGTTTCTTGAGCGGAACAATTTGCCAATTTGGGATAGCCAAAAATTTGCATATGTTGATTGCTGTTGAATTTTGGTTCTATACTTCTGTGTAGATATTATTGAATCATTCAGTGTTTTTTTCAGTTTCCATTGGTTGTTTTGCTTTAGTTGGTGGTATTCTTCCCTGAATGAATTGCTGGATCCAGGGTTCAGTTAAATTTAAATAATAAAGCTCCACCCTTACAGGAGTGACTTCTGATGTCTTGGTGTTATGTTAGACTGCGTTTAGTTTTGAGAACATGATAAGATAAGATAGTGAGAACAGGTCACAAAGGACAAAGACACAAACATCAGTGTTTTTGTGTTTTGTTAAACTGAATATAAAATAAAACAAATAATAAAAGATATAATTATGAAAATTTGATAGTGATAATAAAGAAAAAATAAAAAGATAAGTTGTTTCTGTGTTTTTTATGTAAAAAAACAAAAAAAAAAAAACACAAAATATACTAATTCTGTGTCTCAGGATATAAGGTCTCTGTCTATGTCTCACTTGTGAAACACGATTTTGTGTCTTTGTGTTTATGTTTTAGTGTCCTATCTTTATAAACAAACGCAGTCCTAGTGATGGATACCAAAAGTAGCCCTCGGTTTAGTTGATGATTTTTAGTGTAAATGATGTGTGCAGGGTTTGTGCTGTTCCTCGCTCTAATGATAGACAGATTGCACCATTACATTCGAGAGCTTCGTGTACTTAGGAAGGCCATGGAGGCTGCAAAGAAACAGAATCGGAGTTTTGAGGAAGGTAAAACTGCCCGTGCAGAGGAACAAAAGGCATTGATGGAAGAAATTGCCACAATGAGACTCGAAGTAAAGCAATTGGAATCCGAATGCGAGGCGAAAAGAAGCAGGGTGAAGGCCTTGGAAGGTGAGGTAGTGGCTCTTAAGAAGCAATCTGAGGGTCTACTTTTGGAATATGATCGCCTCTTGGAAGATAATCAGAATATTCGGAGTCAGTTGGAAGGTACTTCTTCCCATGTTGATAACAAAAAGAGCATGTGAATGTGAATGTCCAAATATGAATGCCGCAAAGCAATTTTTCTCCTTTTGATTTGGCTGCTTCCTTTTGTAAGGTGCATGCTATTTATATAGGGAACTAGAATACTTGAGTACAGTATAAATGTATTCAAAATTTTGTTTATAAATCATGGTATGTCATGCGTTTTTTAGCGGAAGTAAGAGTTTGAAAGGAACTTATAAAGTAATTAACATTAAAGGAAGTATATTGTGAAAACGAATGGAGACTAGTCTGCAATTTACAATTCTTTCCTCTAGTAATAGTAATTCATAAGAGTCTTTTGTCTGTTTGTAACTCTGGTTTCAAAAACAGAAAAACAAATGTGAAGCAGCATAGTTAAAATATTGTGCCTAATAGATAGGGTGATTAAAAACTATTCTAGTTCAATTCTAACTCATATTGAACTGGTTTTGAAAAGTTAAAATTCATGCTAACTCGTATGCCACTGTGGTCAGTGAAAGTTTTCATTTCATTAGTTTCTTGCTTAGCCATCTATTCCACTGTTCAAATCACTTTTGTGTTGACATATACAGGCAGAAATAAAATAAGGGCTTTGGATTATAGGCCTATAAGACCCAACATATATTAGTTTTGATTGGGCATAATAAGTGGGCCAAATTGAATATAAACTGACCCTCACATTGTTGCCCTTTTAACTACCAAAAACAATATTGATGCTCTTTTTAAGCAAAGAAATTAATAACAGCTGAGGTTTGGCACAGATAGAGAGGATTTGTAGGTTTCTTGTCAAGCTGTACCAGAATTCAAATCTCATAAGTGGAAAATAGGATCCTTTCTAGTTTTAGTGTGGGTGAGTGTAATAAGACCAAAAAGAAAAGTAAAGAAATTAATAGTAAACACGTGGTATTATAATTTCTGTGTAGCAGGTAAGAAGGGTGATTGAGAATTTGGGATTTGGATCTTCTAAAGTTTAAATTTTACTTTAGAGAGTAAAGTGTGATCTTCTATTCTTGAATAGTTTCTCTTTCATATTTATTCTTGGTCTCACCTATGAAATCAATGGTGAGAGATCACACTTTACTCTCTAAAGTGAAATTCAAAATTTAGAGGATCTAAATCCGAGAATTTGAGATGGATAAAGACATAACTTGAAAATACTATGCGAGTTCTCTACTGTGACAATGTTGGTTGATGGTTTTTGGATAATTTGAATCAGATGGTGGTTAATTTTTTTGGATATTGGATAAGAATTGGTGTAATCCTTCAATATTGGAAGTTATGGTGTTTTACAAAATTCTGGGGATATAGAATTTGCAAAATAGGAATTGTCAGATCAAAATTTTTTTAATTTATAAAGACAATACACAGTCTGCGCATTGTAAATATACAGACTGCGTATTGTAAATACACAGACTGCGTATTGTAAATACACAGACTGCGTATTGTCAATGCAATACGTATTCTGCCTGCATTACGTATTCTGCATATTGTACTTACACAGAACAGCACCCCAAAACACTGTAAAACTCTATTTTTTTGTAACATCAACGTAAAACTCTATTCACTCTTCCATATTAAAATAAAAAATCCCCTACTTCACTTAGTTTTTCTTTATCAATTACTCAAAATCGTGTTATTTTGTGGTACCTATAGTCATAGGAATTCGATGATCAGAGTTGATGAGAATTTGTCATATAAATTACATTAGTTTGTATCTAGTTTCTGTCATTCTGTGTAGCCTTGCTCACCTCCCTATAACTATTTCTTCCTTTTATGGTTTTTTACTCATAAAAATAAATCAAGGTAATGCTAACCCATTTTAGGGGGCTTATGCCACGTTATTATACTTCCTTTTTGGCCGTTTTAGGACAAATAATAATAATAATAATAATAATAATAATAATAATAATAATCCCTTCTCAGATAAAGATAATAATAGTTGACGAAAAACGGAGAATAATAATAATAATAATAATAATAATAATAATAATAATAATAATAATAATAATAATAATTCCTTTTCAGATAAAGATAAAAGAAAAGGACAAATAGGTCTCTAACCATTGAAAAATACTTTTAAGTCCTGACCTTCACAAAACTTGGACGGATCAGTCCCTGACGGAGGCATTTGGACGGAGGAACTGATCCGTCCAAGTTTTATGAAGGTCAGAGACTTAAAAGTATTTTTCAATGGTCAAGAACAAAAATGTCTGCGGGACAAAAGGTGAGAAACCTATTTGCCCTTTTCTCTAAAGATAATAATAGTCGATGAAAAACGGACAATAATAATAATAATAATAAAAAAGTTGACCAAATTACTAATGATAATAATAGTTAATATTGGATTTCCTTTGGTAAAGTATGTAGGTTTGACCAAAGATAAATGTAAATCATGCATGAGACTTCAACATAGATCGTTCATTTAAAAAAAAAAAATAATTTACCATTTGGCTGGGTATGCCATTGTGTTTTTTATGGCTACAAATTTATAAGGTTGAAGCATGCTTAAAGCAGATTCTACCTATTGTTCTCGGCACCTCTATGTCCATGCGGTTCAAAATTGTTCTCTTTTCTTTTACTTTTTCTATTGGGTAACCTCTCTAGCAAATAGCCACATATTCATTTCTGGCACACGCACCTATAACTACAAATCTAGAATTCCCATATCCATATCCATATCCATATGTGACAATCAACATAAGAATCCTAATCATTTACAGAAAAATAAATAAAACTTGAGCTTATTTGTATGGATGTGCTTAAAAGTACAAATACAACTTCAATTCTCAACAATTTGAGCCCAAAGTTGGGCATAGATGCTCTTCCCAAGAGGGGCATCACAATAGTGTCAATATTATAGTCTTATAGTCTTATAGAAGCCTTGGGTAATAAGATTAAAAATACAAGAATTCGAATTTTGAAAGTGCCTTGATTGACCAAACTAACATTCACAAATTTTAAATCGTGGCCAACTACAACAACTGTATCTATTCTCTAACCACACAAAGATCAAAAGTTTGATTTATATTTCAATTGACTAGCGGGGGTTGACCAAATCACACTACCCCAAAGTTTTTCAACTTGTCCTATTCGCATTATCATAATTTATATTATTATTATTATTAGCATTATCTTGGTGTATTGGAATTGACAGAAAACCCACCAAACGTAATATTTGATGCATATTCGCTTTGCTTTAAAAGCTGGGACCTGTTGTGTAATGCAGGTTTGGTAAGAGAAGGAGGCACAAATTCATGAGTAGATTTACCTTCTAACTAATTGGAAGGTTTGGAGATTAATTATAGACCCACCATTCACCAAGTGCCAGTGCCTAGGGCTGATAAATAGTGTCCTCACGATGGCTAAAGAGAAAATAGAACCACCAATGGGAACAAATATTGGGACATTGCACTAACCTTGGTTCCCTATGTTTTAATGTCACATTGAATCAACCAACACAAATAAAGAATATTAGGTTTGTGTGTGTTAATTCTCATGTATAGTATGCTATAAAGCTAACCCAATTGTGTGGCCTGCCCCTGCCCACCATATTCTATTTCTCTCGCTTATTATTATTATTACCATTTAACTATTTCACCCAACTGAAAAACTTTCATTTATATACTACCAATAGAAATGCTCTATATCAAAAATAATTGGAAGATAAAAATATAAATTAAAACCCCAAATTAGGGGGTGGCAACGGGACGGGTTTTTTGTTCTACCCGACTCAACCCGCCACACCTTACAATAACCCGCATAAAACTCTACCCGCAAGTAGTAAATAATTGAACCCTAACCCGCCCCGCAGTACCCACCCCGCCCCTATAATTATTAAAATCTAATAAATAAAATTAAATTTTTAAATATGATACAATAGTATCAATCATTTTACTAATTATTTTACATATATCACACATATTATATATTATATATATACTGGGGCGAGTAGGGCGGGTATTACCTAAACCCGACCCCGTCCCACCCCATCCAAGAACCCGTCCTGCTCAAAATCTGCCCCGGTGCGGGTTGGATAATTACCCGCCCCGAACGAATAGGGACGAGGTGGGTATCTGCGAGTTCGGATGATGTTGTCATCCCTATCCCAAATGAGATATACAAAAGATAATTGTTAGACTATGACTCAACTACTCTGCTTAAGTTATCATTTAAAAAAAGGGAATTTAATCGGATGATGATGTAATTGTTTTTTGTTTTTCACATCAACACTATATATATTATTTGCATGAGTTTGTGTAAGGGGTTCATTTTTTTCGATTCATCAATTTTTTTAAATTATTCTGTATCTTAAATTTTAAAGTATTCAAAAAAAATAAGGGTTAAAAATTTATCTTATAATAGAAAGTTGACTAATTAAAAATATATTTTCTAATCTCTGTAGTCATTCTATTTGCACATAAAAGAATGTCTATCAGACACTAATTCTATTATTATTAAATTAAACTATGAACCTTACTTTCTCTGCACTTACTATTATTAGATAAAAAAGCATTTAACTGTGAAAACACTTTTATCGTTTTTCGTTATTAATGTGTGTATATATTATATTGAATTTTGCACGGTGTGAAGTGTGAAGGAGATTAAACCCAACATGGCCACCAAACAAAATAAAGAGTTAGGCATGTAGCCGTGAAAGGCCGTAGAACATTAACTGCAACACCTATTAAAATCTAATAGCACGTTGAGAATTAAAAAAAGGAAGAAGTTCAATTCAATGTGTAATTGAATTACTATAAAATATCTAATGTCAAAGGATGCATTTTCTGAAAATTGACACTATTTACTACAACCCTAACATCCCTACATTTAAAATCCTCATAAAAACAACTATTAATTCTACAATTACTATTAATAACATTATCATCGTCATTATTATTATTATTATTACTTTTCTCCACCTCACACCAACAATCACTAGCTGAACTTGAAGCTATCATTGATCCACCAATGCAAGAACAAGAACTCTCGTTATTGTTATTCCCTCTAGTTGTGATCCAATTCTCACTTTCCCAATTCCAATTGGGGTCACCAGAACACAGAGCCAGCTTCTTGATCCTATCAGAAGCGGAATGCACACAACATGTTTGAACAAAATCCCCAGCAATGGGGCATTCTGATTCCTCCACAGAATTCCAAAATCCTTGATCAAGAATACTAGTAGGAGACCATGATGAACTATTGGATTCCCCAAGAACACAATCACCATCTTTGGAACTGAATTCCCCAAGAAATGGATGATTCAGCAATTGGCTAGCACTCCATCTTTCTCTTGGATTCCTCCTAAGACACTTCTCCAAGAAATCCTTTGCTTCTTCAGAAAGAAACCCCGGAATCTCAGGAACCTCACCGGAATATCCAACATGGTACAGCATTGAAACAGGGTCCTTAACTTTAGGCCATGGTGAACAACCAGTGGCCATCTCAATCACAGTGCATCCAATTCCCCAAACATCACAAGGGTACCCCTGCTCCTCCCCCCGAGCCGCCTCCGGCGACATGAAAGCCGGGGTGCCAGCCAGTGGCACCCGGGCTGACTCATTTAGGCTCTTTGCTAATCCGAAGTCAGCAATTTTGACACAGTTACCTTCACCAACAAGGATGTTACTACCCTTTATGTCACAATGCACCAACTCTCTTGAGTGCAAGTATTCTAGCCCCTTTAGAACTTGCTTTGTGTAGTGTGCAATCGCCGGCTCCAGGAGGCGGCCACCGTGGTTAGAGAGTGTTCCATGGGGCATATACTCCATGAAGAGGTTGAACATGAGCTTGCTTTTCTCTTTTGTGATATCAAAGCCTTTGTAGGTTACTATGTGTGGTGAAGAGAGTGAGGACAAGATTTTTTGTTCTCTTTGGAGGTGTTGTGATTGTGAGAGCTCTGCTGACTTGACGGCACAGACGGCGGCAGAGGTGGTGGTGCCAGCTAGGCATACGGTGGCTGAGGAGCCTTGGCCTATGATTTGGCCTCTAATCCACTCCATCTGTTTTGTGTTTTTTAATTGAGAACAAAAATATTGAAGAGTGGATTTAGAGGCTCTGTTTTTGGTGCAGAGTGCTGCAGAGTCTTTGGTAATGTTATTGCAGCCTTTATATATAGTAAGAGAGATTGGAAGGCACTTTGAGTTTTCTAGTTAAGAGGGTCCTTTTATTGGTTGGTTTACTAAATTGGTTATTTGGTTGGCACTTTCTTTTTCTCTCTCTACACTTAGAAATATTTTTAATTTATTTTAAAAGAAAATGAAATTTTAGATGTTCCTAGAGCCACAACAAATTATATGAAATATTATACTTTAAATTAATTGTCTTTTGTAAAGACATGTAATCATATGGCATCATATGAATACAAAGAAATCTTTAAGTTTTATCTGTTAGAAGTACTGATCTTGGACTATTATTTTCACATAATATTCTATCTGAATTATTTGTATTATATATTTTTTTATTATTTTATTATTCTATTTTTATTATTAAATTTATATTTAACATTGTGTGATATGAAATTTCAGTTTCAATTCTATTTTTTTTACATGTGATTTTGTTTTTATATAACTTGTAATTTTCTTGTGTCGTTGTTAAAGTAACTTCTTCACTCCAATAAAAGAGGAGGGAGTTTTAGTAAGAATAACAAAAATAAAAAATAATAACAAAACATATATAACACACATTTTATATTTATTTTTTATTTTTATTTATTATATTGTACATAATAAAACACCAAATATTAATTATACAATAATTTTTTTGGCATTATCATCAAAATTATTGTGAATTAGAATTTTATTACTATTTATCACATATAAGAACACCCTTATTCACTTGGAGCTAATAAGAGAACAAATAAAGAATCAATTATCTAATCAATTGTAATTTTAGTGATTAGATTGTGTAAAATTAATATTCAATATTAAAAGGTATTTGTTATCATCGTTATTTTAATATTTATTTTTTTGTGTAAAAAAATTATATTTTAAATTATTTATCCAAATACTATAATTTTAAAATAAATATTTCTATAATTAAAAATTTAAGTACAAAATAACTTATTTATAAACTATTATTAATAAAAAATTTTATATTTTAAATTATTTTTTTAAAAAAACTATTTAAATTATTTATCCAAACACTAGTTTATATTATTTGACATGTATCATTCAAGAATGATATATTTTATCCATAGCACTAGTATTTGTATAATTAACTAACCTTCAATTAATTTTGTTTGAACCTGATCAATTCATTTTTATTATAGCTAAAATTCTGAGTAATTTTTTATTAAAAAATTTGTTAAATGCATTGTTTAATATTTTAAAACTAGAAGCTTTTGAGTAAAAAAATGTCCAATGGGCTAAAAATTTCAAAAGAAATTTAATATTGTAAATCTTAATCAATGCTTCTAGTAAAAATTATTTTGAAAAAAAAGAGAGTGAATTATTTAAAGCATCTCAGTCTTGGTATCTCATTAATAACATTAAAAAAAGAATTTGGAAAAAAAAATCAAATGTTACATTAAGTACACTAAATAACACAACTCGGGAATTGTAATTTTTTTTTTCTTGTTCCTTTTATATTAGGTTACTATCCCTTGGAGTGAGAGCATAAGACGTGCTCAAATATGAGTGGCTAAGGGCTTTAGTCGGTAATGGCTTGGATAATGTGCACGTGTACAAGTTATAAGCTTTTAAGCCTTTTGAGTGTGAAAACAGTGAATTAATTCAGATTTAGATTTGAATTTAGTTTGGTGCAATTTAAGGGGTTAGTGAGGTTAGAATTTTGGTTAGGTGAGTTTAGATGGACAATCAATAGGGTTGGATTCCTTGCTTTGTATTGCATACTTAGCTAGACTCAGAAAAAAATTAATATAGGGTGGGTTGAACCACCAAAATAGTTCAACTTCAGTATCTATTGTTTTATCTTTTTCTTTATGTTTTTTAATGGAACTTGATGCTAATGTGTGAACACATATTAAGCTTGACAAATTACAAGTCTTTATGGTTGAGCAAAGAGTATTAGTCAACTAATGAAGGGGTATGGTTTCGTTACAAGTCAAAATCCATTAAGAGAAAATATTCATTTCATTGCCTTGTTCGGTGTAACTTAATTATTATGCTTAATTTTGATCTTCCTCCACTAACAATAACATTAGTGGTTTCTATCTTTCTATTATAATTTATAGAACATTTAACAATCTTTAATTTTGGTTGGCATGATGGTTGTTTTCACATATTTGACTAGGTGATATTTGATTTGGATCAAAATTTTTTAAATTGAGGAAATAGTTTTTTTTTTTCGGTTGACTCTAGTTGTAAATAATTTGATCCTTATCTTTGAAATAGTTTCCTTTCTCTAATTATTTAAATTGTAAACATATCTAATTCTTTTTTCTAACGATAAAATATAATTTTAGTTAAATTTTAATTTTATTCTTAATATTTAAATATTATATTTTTACCTCAAATATTTTATTTTGTTTTATTTTTGTTTTCCAATTATTATTATTATTATTATTATTATTATTATTATTATTATTATTGTCACTATTTAAAAATAACTATAATAAAAAAATAGCGTTGGAAAAAAAATTTATATTTGACTAAATAATTAGAATAAGAGGAAATAAAATATTTGAAATAAAAAATTATATTTCAAAAATAAAATTAAAACTGAATTAAAATATTAAAAATCAAAACAGTATTTTATTTTATTTTTTCTAATGATTTAAATTGTAAGCATATCTAGTTTCCCTTTCCAATGATTTAAATTATAAGCATTTTTTTTCTTTTTAATTTCTTTTAAATGAACGAAGCTTCGCAACAAATATTGGCATATACGATGATAAAGTATAGAATGTCTTTCAAAGTACATGAGCAAATATCTCTAGGGATGATATTTTTTGGGGTGTGACATGTGATGAATGGATATTTTTGCAGCTTTCAAAAAGTGAAAGGGTCATAATACACAATGAAAAGTGAGAATAGTCGAAAAATTTGGATTGGTCAATTTAATACTAAACTAACACCATTTTCCATTTCCCACTGATTTGCAATTATAATTGCTCATAAAAATAAAGTGAAACGTACTTCAAGCCTATAAGTTGTTGAAAAACTTTATCAAGCTTTTGTTCCTAGTAAGCAGAAAAAGTTTAATCCAAAAGTGCCAAATGTCATTTTACTCCATGCCCTACTTCTAGAAACTCAATCCAACATACATTAGTTAAGTCCAAAATCAACCGTTATAATGGGGGATTATTATCTCCCAAGTAAAGTAATCATTATCATTTTAGAAGTGGACACAAAACAGTAAAATGAGTACCCTCAGTTTTTATTTTAAGGCAAAGATACTTTCCATAGCTAGTAAAAAATGGTCTCATATGAAAAAAAAAAATATGAGTTTTTTTTTTTTCTTTTTGCCAATATGAGTTTTTTTATGATAATTTATACATATATATTTGTAATGAGTCCCAAAAGCTTCAGCTGATGGAAAAATGTAACACTAATGGTTATATCTTTAATACTTTCTAAATCTCCATTGTACACATTGTACAAATATTCTATTGGCTCCTCATACTTTTCCATTTGTAATATAGCTCAAGAGTTTAAGAACAAGTTTTAATTCTAATTCTAGTATAATAATTACAATGAATTTTTTCTGGTGACTTAAATAAATTAAAACAAAGAAAAACAAAGCAAACAAAATAAAGAAACTATTTAAATAGAGGGACAGTCTCATTTAAAACTACTCTTCAATTCTTCCAAAGGTGAAGAAAGCTCCATATAAGAAAGTTGTAATTTTATCGTCATTTTTGCCCGTGTGTTTGCATTTTTCATAATTAAACGAAAGTCAACACACCAATTCCAATGCATAATATCTTTTATTTTGAGCACCAATGAATCAATAAACCCAAAACTATCTTGGTGATTAGCAACAAGATTAAACGCTTCTACACAATCCGTCTCACAAATACATCTCGTTGACCCACATTTCAGGCTAAGAGATATTCTCTCCAAATAACAAACAATTCCCCTTGAAAAATACTATTATTCTCAATCATTCTCAAACACCCCCATTTGCCAATTCCTATTACAATCTTGAATAACACAAACAAAACCAACACTATCACCCGAACCAGGATAACTAACATCACAATTAATCTTAAAAGTACTAATAATGGATGGAGAATTCCAAAAACCATTTAAAATAGAGAGAAAGAACATACGTTGTAATTAAAAAATATTCTTAAGTTCATTTTCTAAAATTAATACCAAACAAATCACTTATCTAAATTCCCATATATTATAATATTTTTATGTGTTATTAATATATGTCTTAAAAGTACTCTTTGGAAAACTAAAAACAAAAAATAAAATTTCTTTAATAAAGAAAGTAAAACTTAGATTTTAACGTATTAAAGCTTCAATTTTTTTTCCCTCCGCTTAGTACCTTTTTTTAAAACACTTGTTAGCATAACTTAGTTCTCCTTTTTTGAAGAACAATTTAACCCATGACTTGAATTGAGTATGGAGCGCGAACTATGATATAGAAGAGATGATGATTGGACGATTGAATATGATTTTTGCTTTACTAATCAATTATAATGTTACAAATTAAAAAGGTGTCATTTCAAAAACAATCGAAAATCATTAGAATTCCAAAGGGGTGGGTGTACTTTTGACATTAATTCACTAACAACATTCTTTAACTTCACGAAACCAATTATACCTTTGATGGGTTTGGAAACACAGGTGTCCAACCTTAGGCGTGAAATCAACGTTAGCTCTCACACTCACTCACACTACTATCATCTCATACAACATTAGAAATACGTTATTACATATATAATATAATATTAATATTAAATTAATATAATTAACGAACTTAATCGGGCATCCTACGTTACAAAATGGGATTTGGTGGTGTGAAGTAGAAGCTATATATAACGAGAAAGGTTGAAAATACTTTAAAAAGTGCTTAGAGGTTGTAAGTTGTAACTGATTTCGATTAAAGTAGCTGCATGCTAACAAATCAGAGAAAAATAATTAAGCAGGTGGGAGTGGGGAAGTTGAAAATTTGAAAATAGAAAATAGGGGGATGAACAGTTATGTGTTATTTATTATTTACGCTGCAAATTAAAAGCATAATGAGATGAAATATTAATTCTCTACAGTTACCCAATAACTGTCCAGCTACACCAGTTGGTTGGAACAGTGCAACTTACTATCATATCTTATTTCAAAATATCGTTTAATTTTAATACTATTTCATATGATCATTTAATTATATCTATTTTTATGACATATTTATATAATTATTATAAAAAATTATTATTTTTACTGATATAATAATATATAATTTTATGTATGTGTAAAAATATTTTATTCTGTATTATATATATTTTTTTTAAATGCAAGGTTTATATATGCATGTAAATTGTGCACTTATGACTTGCCCAAAATACCATTAGAGGCAACTTTAATTTAGCAAGGAATAATAGACTAATAGCAAAAATGTATTACACGTCCATTTTGTACAATATTATAACTAAGGGTTCGTTCGAAAAAATCTCAAAAGTTATTTTTTTTTGAATTTTTAACTTATAAAAAATAGTAGTATTAATATTTGGTATAATTTTTAAAATTAAATTATATTTTTTTTAAAATTATTTAAGTATTTATAAAAAAATAACTTCTTTTATAATAAATTTTTTTATTATATTTCTTTTAAAATAAATATTTTTAGAATTAAAAAATAAAATACAAAATAATTTATTTATAAACTACTTTTAATATAAATATTTATTATTTAAATTATTTTTAAAAAAAATTAATTACACTGTTTACCTAAACTAAGTGTAAGTATTTTTTCTCAAACTATGAGATTACTATAATGATAAAAAATTGAGGAAATAAAATGAATATAAAAGTAAACAATAAACCAAAATTGTTTACATCATAAGATGATGGATAAGACTTAATATTGATCAAAGTGATGAATTAAGTGCAAATGTAAATGACGTGAGTTGGAAGGTAAAAATGGTGTTGGAGAAGCAAGAATGCTTAGGTCACACGCAAGTCACGTGGTCCTATTCTCGCTATTTGTATGTGTGTGTGAAAAGGATTTTCGCATATTCATGGCAGAAAAAAGAACAAATAATGGGTCCCACATGAACACGTAGCTCGTAACACGTGTTAATTAATAGCACGTTTTTTTATATACGTCTGTGAGGACTCCAGCGTTCCACGTCACCATGTGCCTCCAAAATGCTCCAATGCAATATAGTACTTGCAGCTTATTAGCTAATTAAGATCTTCTGTTAATACAAGTGTGGATATCCATTTATGCTCCGATAAATTTTTCGAATGACCAAGAGATTTTTAATAAAAAATATTCATTTCGGTTCTTGTCTTTTAATATTAGGGATTAATTAATTTTTAATTAATAATTTTTTTAAAATATATTTATATGATACGTTAATTATTAATATATTTTTTACTTAATTTTTATAAATAAAAATAGTTTAAAAATTATTAATATTTTTTATTTTACACAATAAATTTAGTTAATATATTTAAAAAATTATAAAAATATTAAAAAAAATTACACTATCTTAATAATTATCTAAAATATAATAAGATTCTAAAAAAAAAGTCTATCAATCATAGTTGACTTTTAATGGATAAATTAATAGTTTAACATATTACGTAAGTTTATTCTATTAATACAAAGAAAAAATATTAATAAATAAACCAATCAATTTCACAAAAATAAAAATTAAAGATCAAAAAAAATATTTTTTTTTATTAAAAATCTCATTATGTCTGGAAGCAATTGTCAAGAACTATTTATAATTTTTTTTTCTTAATATAATTAATATTATATTCATAGTTATCAAATTTGATTCGATTTGATCCGTCGAACTAAAATTTCAATCACCCAATTACCAATTTACTTAGATCATTACTTAAATCGATTAAATAATTAGTTCGATTAAATTTGATCAAATTCAATAAAAATTAATTAAAATAAATAAATCAATTTGATCAAATTCAGTAAAACTTGATCAAACTAGACAAAGTTATTATTTGTTATACATAATTTTTTTATTAAATATATTATATAAATAAAATTAATTATATTTACAAATTAAAAAATTTATTAATTATAATATATTTTTATTTCTATGATTATAATTTTTTTAAATATTTAAATAATATAATAAATATAAACTAATTGATAAATTATTAAAATTTAAAAATAATAATTAATTTAGTACAAAATAAAATTAAAAAATATTTATTATGAAAATAAAAAAATAAATTAAATTTTATATAATTATTACCAAATCAACCGATTTCATCTATTATTTATCAGTTAAATATATAAATTTTTTCTTAAATAAATATTAATACTTGTAGTATAAGTAGGGATGGAAATAAGGGCAAAAAACGGAATTAAGCCAATAGGGGGAAGATATTACACAAATTAGCCAAACTGAAAATTGCTTCACGAATGAGCTAAAGCATATTACTATATAATTCGAATCAGTATAGTTCAAACTACAATAACACATAATTTGAACCAGGGTAGCTCGAATTAGGATGTAACACTTGATGAATGTAATTCGAACCAGCATGGTTCGAACTAGATTAGAGAGTAATTCGAACTAGACTTGTTCGAATTAGGTAGTTGCATGCTTCACAAAGTAATTCGAACCTACTTGGTTCGAATTAGTATAAGTTTTCCTCAAGTAGTAATTTGAACTGGGCTGGTTCAAATTACACGTTTTGCAGCTATAAAAGGAGTTTGAATCAGCCCCACACGAATCACTTTTGCATCCTCATACCCCACCAAATCCCAGAGAAAACGACCTGAGTTCGATCCGACAAAGACTTGAACGGAGTACTCAGCCGATGGGGGACGATCCAGCAAGGTTATATCGGTTGGACGGAGTTGCTCATATAGCCGGGGTCATCAACGACGAGGTTAGTACATAAAAAACTTTGTGCTAGGGGTATATCTGAGTTAGTGGTTTTGCATGCGGTTTTAGTGGCAGTTTATGTTAGCGGTTAATCGTAGTGGTATTGCTAGTGGTTTAGTTGAGAGGTCTTGCATGCGGGTTAGATGGTGGTTTAGTTGGTGGTTTATGTTAGTTGTTTTATGTTAGTGGTTTATGTTAGTTGTTGTTTTATGTTAGCTGTTTTATGTTAGTGGTTTATGTTAGTTGTTGTTTTATGTTAGCTGTTTTATGTTAGTGATTTATGTTAGTTGTTTTATGTTAGTGATTTAGTTGGTGGTTTATGTTAGTGGTTTATGTTAGTTGTTTTATGTTAGCTGTTTTATGCTAGCGGTTTATGTTAGTTATTTTTTGTTAGTGGTTTAGTTGTGTGGTTTATGATAGTTGTTTTGCATGTGGTTTTCGTTAATGGATTTTTATGCGGTTTATAATAGTGGTTTATTCATGTGCTTTTGTTGGCGGTTTAGGTTAGGTGTTTTTAGTATTGGTTTTGTTAGTACTTTTGTATGCGGTTTTGTTTATGATTTACTTTGGGGGTTTATTTTGGTGGTATTGGAAGTGGTTGACTATGTGCTTTTGTAAGCGGTTCGTGATAGTGGTTTTGCATGTGTTTGACATAAGTGGATTTCTTTGTTGTTTATGTTAGCGGTTTGAGCATGTGATTTTCAAAGTGGTTTGATATATTGGTTTTGCATGTAGATTCTGTTAGCGGTTTCCTTTAGTGGTTTATGGTGTTGGTTATTTTTGTCATTGGTTATCAAGTTGGTTCTAATAATGCGGTGCAAGTAATGCGCAGCCACAGCGATGCATCAGGAGCATGCGGCGGCAGCAGGGCATGCGACTCGATGAGAGATACGTTCCGTACTTGCAGATGGCCGGATTATACCATCTTGAGAGGCTGAACGATAGATGGTTCCGGTTAGATGAGGCCCTTGTCAGTGCCTTCGTTGAGCGCTGACGTCTGGAGACGCACACCTTCCATATGCCGTTCGGAGAGTGCACGATTACACTTCAGGACGTGGCGTACCAGTTGGGGTTGCCAGTGGACGGGCATTATGTCAGCGGCTGCCTCTCAGAGTTCCAGATATATATCCAGGGTGGTCGTCCAGCTTGGGTGTGGTTCCAGAAGTTGCTTGGAGTGATTCCTCCTCCGAGCCAGGTTCAGAAGTACGCAGTAAACTGCAGCTGGTTCCAAGAGACCTTTGGCGAGTGCCTCGAGGGAGCCGATGAGGAGACTGTGCGGCGATTTGCTCGTGCCTACATCATGATGTTGTTGGGCATGCAGCTGTTTGCCGACAAGTCCGGCAACCGCATTCACATCAGATGGCTTCCCTACGTAGGTAGGCTTGAGGAGATGGGTACCTACAGCTGGAGGTCTGCAGCATTGGCATGGTTGTACCGGTGCATGTGCCAAGTGGCGAACAGACATGTGGTCAAGTTAGCGGGCCCACTACAGCTACTTTAGTCCTGGATCTTCTGGCGATATCCTAGGTTTAGGCCTGCAGGGTATGACACGTTCAGCTGGTCGTTGGCCTCGAGGTACTTTATTCAGGCTTCTCTATTTCAATTTAACATAGCTAATTCCATGTTCATTAATAATGTATTACAAATCTCTCACACATTTAATTAGCCATAAGACACATGTGAGAAAGAACCAGTCGGAGTGATCTCTGCTATGGTAAACTCGGAGTTATCCCTGTCGTACAAAGTCACCGTGAAGCACTTCGCCGTCTTCAAGTTGGCCTCAATACACTTCACCAAGTGCTGACTGAATTCTTGTCCGGTTCCCAGCTGGGCCTCAGCCTCTTTCGCCTTGCGGACATAGAGTTCTGCAAGCCTTCCATATGTTGCCTTCACCAGCGAGCACACAGGGAGGTTTCTGACACCCTTGAGGATTGAGTTCACACACTCGGAGATATTCGTCGTCATGTGCCCGAATCTCTGCCCCTCATCACAGTGCTGAGTCCACAAGGAATACTCAATCCGGTTCGTCCACTCACACATCACCGGGTCTTCAGACCGTAGAATATCAAACCAGTAATCAAACTCAACCTCGGTCTTGGCATACGCTGCATTGATAAGAAGCCTCCGTGTGCCTTTGCCCTTGAAGGTAAAGGCAAAATTAGCAGCTACATGTCGTATGCAAAATGCACGGTATGCAGATGGAGGTAACCAACCTTCGTCGGGAGCCTCAAGCGCGGCCTTGATGCCGTTATGCCTGTCCGATATAACCAGCAGACCCGGCTGCGGTGTCACGTGCTGACGCAGGTGGGAGAGAAAGAATGACCATGACTCAGCATTCTCACCCTCAACTAGTGCGAATGCAACAGGTAGTATGTTGGAGTTCCCGTCCTGTGCAATCGCGATAAGCAACATTCCCCCATACTTGCCATACAGATGGGTGCCGTCAATACTAACCAGCGGCTTGCAATGACGAAATGCCTCGATGCACAGTGGAAACGTCCAGAACAGTCTGTGAAAATAAGCTTGAGACTCATCGAGTTGTCCACCAACTCGAACAAGGCTCGTCCTTAGGACTGCAACAGTACCAGGCATCGTCAACTAGACTCCCAACACCCACCTGGGGAGCTCGTTGTACGACTCATCCCAGTCACCATAGATGAGGGCAATAGCCTTCTGCTTCGCCAACCAGACCCTCCTGTACGTCGGCCTAAACCCAAAGTGTGCGGCCGTGACATTTAGGAGCACCTTGATGCTGACGGATGCATTAGCCCTAACCATTGGCATAATGAACGCCGATATCACATGATAATCCAAACTCCTGTGGTCACTCGAGATGGAGGTGGCAAGACAAGTATGAGGTCCATTGTACCGTTTGACCTCCCAAATGCCCTTGCGCTGCTGGAGACTCAGTCGAATCAACCATGTGCACCCATTCCCGAACTCAGAACACTTGCCCACATACAGGCGATAGTCAGACTCCACTACCTTGTACTGTACCCCTCAGCGGATGCTGTAAGTCTTCACACTTAACAGGGCCTCATCTTTATCCTGAAATTACTGACCAACCTGAAACTCTGTCAGACCAGCAGTCCCTTCCGCATCTCTAGCTCCAAATCCAACAGGCTGCCCAGAAACCCCCTCCTGCCTCATGGCATCCAAGTCCAAAGAGAAAAAATATGGTGGATACTGCTGTGTGCCAGAGCTAGAACCACCTCCCGCCCCTGCAGGCTCACTCGCTCCAATATCATCGCCACTATCATCATCAATCATATCCGGCTCGACGTCATCGTCCTCTGCATCACCCAACAATCCGTCTCCAACCCAAAGTGGTGTAGCGCACTGTAAAGAGGTCGGCAGAAATTTCCCTGTTCCGACCTCGTCGCTTACGCTGCCATTGAGATCAACAGCGAAAGAAGGGGAGGCGACAGGTTGGACCGGTGGCTCGTACGCAGGGACGGACGAAGAAGCAACGACAGGTCTAGAGCTAGAACCGGCTGTCGTGGCTAAAGTGGTGGTATTCCGGTTTGAACCCCCTGAGCTGGATACCACATCAACCAACTTTGCTAACAGTTCTGGTGTCCTCACCTCCGGAAACTGCCGGTGACAATGAAACATGACTTGCAAGTCCTCATCACTCCCGATCGTGAAACAATCATACTTCACGGTTTTCTGGAGCACCGTGATTGAAATGCGATACAAAAACTTCTTAACCCGCTTCGCACCTTCCAGACCAAGTTTCATCAGTACAGACCTAACAAGGTCATCATAGCTCGTCGTAGGCCTCACGATAATACAGAGAGGATCCTTATGGGTGAACTTCACACCGGAACGAGTTTTCCTCTTAATCGATCCTCTGTGGTGAACCAACACTACAAAACTCTCCTCACTAGCCATCTTACACCCTCTAATGAGAGCAACTCACGTTTACAACCATATATATACAGGTCTGGTGCTTACTAATTCGAACCAGCCTAGTTCGAAATATGGTTTGTGTAATTCGAACCAATCTGGTTCGAATTACTTTGGGCAGCTTCTTCTTGTATAATTCGAACTCACCTAGTTCGAATTATGTGTGTTTTTAGTTCGAACCATCTTGGTTCGAATTAGGGTGAATTTTTCCTAAACAATTCGAGCTACCCTGGTTCGAATTATGTGTTATTGTAGTTCGAACCATACTGATTCGAATTATATAGTAATATGCTTTGGCTCATTCGTGAAGTAATTTTCAGTTTGACTGATTTGTGTAATATTTTCTCCCTATTGACTTAATTTCGTTTTTGTCCTGGAAATAAAGAAGAAAAATAGAGGTAAATGCAATGTTATGATTGAGGTTTGAAGAATGAAAAAACTCAAAAAAGGTGTAAAGTGATGGGCAATGATGGACTTTGCCACTTTGGTTAGCCGACAAATTTAAATGTGCAGTACAAGACTTTATAGAATGACGCTTCTTCATGTTTATTTTGCTTTGACGTTCCGTTATGATTTATTCTTCTGGTGCCAAGTGTGCCAACTCCAGCTACTAAACAAAACAGAAAGAGTAATTTTCTAACTAAATTCTCTTAACAACACCATTTATGAAAAATAAAAAGAAAATTCTATTTTGGAAAATTTCAGTTCCAATTTTTTATTTGTAATTTGTCACTTGCTGAATGATGGTTCTTAAATTGCTTCAAAGAGGTAACTGTGTACCACTCTTTCTCGCACACGCCCACAAAGTAAAAGTGCCAATGATTATATATGGAGCGTAATAGATTCCAATTTACCATCATGCCCCTTCTTCACTCCTTTCTTCTTTCTATCCTTTTTCAGTAAGACGAAAAAAACACAAGGAAGGATTTCATCAGCAAACTTGGTGGCAGCTGAAATTTGGCATTACTACATAGTTGTTGATATTGAAGCATAGGGACCAATTTGTCTATTAACAATTTGTTTTTCATCCACATCATTAGACAAAACAGACAGTCCCCTCTAAATCAGTATTTTCTGTTGCCGTTTTGAGTCCTAACTCGACGAAAAGGTATAATTGTTACGCATTTTATAAGGGGGGATTTAAATGTATTTTTAAATTTCGAGGAACAAAAATATCTGTATTTAAAAAGATTAGAGACCTATTTGTTTTTTAATTCAAAAAAATATTTAATTTTACTAATCGTTATGTAAAAAATAATATAATCAAAATATATACTAAAATAACAGTTTACAACTATTTTTTATTGTTACTAATGTTAAATAACAAATGTGAAGACTGAAGAGTATAGCAAATTAGTTTTACATCGAAAAAAATAAAAAGAAATGAAAAATTTTTAAAATCAGAAATCCATTAATTTGATGTTAAAGTTTGAATTAGATGTGACGTCTTTTATCTCAATTAGTTACTCTTCGAAATCTTTTCGATAATCGCGACAAACGATTTTCATTATTAATAAACTGCTATATATAAATTTGCAATTACATAAAATGTCTTGTTATTACTTGAAACCTTATAACAAACAATATCCATAACCAAATTCTTCAAGTAACGAATTTCTTATACTTCAAGTTCTTTAATGTAAGTTAGTTAGTTAAATAGGACAGGATTGTACATTAGAGTAATGTTTTTAAATGTGAGTAAGCATCATTGTACTTATAGTGTTATGCCACACAATACTATATGATAATGCAATTCACGTCACGTCAATCTTTTTGCATAACTTGAAGTACAATTTACAACAAACTACTAATTAATCCGTCACTCGTCAATGAGATCTCTACTTTCAAGTTTCAACTTATCTTTATCCTTCCAATACTTCAAAATATTCATGGGATCCTAAGTAGAACATTGTCCTCCCTCTACGTACTCTTATAATTATTATAAATTATCATACCTTATTTTTATTGGTCACTAGGTACCCAAGTGTTACAAGTGACAAATAAAGCAATATATAGTACCCAATCTCTGCTTTCATTCCATGTTCTCTTTTACACTTTTTCCCCCCCAATAGTTCAAAACACTTGTTTTTCTTTTTTTAATCATAGAAAGAACATTGTGTAGGAGCCTCTTAAAATATTCGGACACACTAGTGTGACAAAATGGTCAATGGATCACATTCAAGGCCGAAAGCAAGAAAGGAAACAAAGAAACCCCCCAAAAATATTGGTTACCCAAACTTTTGCTTTTCAATTTTTCATTAAGGCCACAGTTTGCGTAAAGGTTCCAAAAGTGGGTCCACAAGATCCTTCTCTAGCCACTGGAAACGATTTTGGAAGTTCATTAGATCAGAGTTGGGGTTAGAACAATAGAACCTAAGGTTCGTTATGTCGTAGTGGAGAAGTTGATTGATCAAAATTTTCACCACTGCATAATATATATTAACCTTTCTAAGGTGTCACTTACTATTAGAATTTCATGCATCTTACTTATTCAATATAGATATAATAGTATTTAGAAGTATTTCATCAATTTTCTATGTGTGATATTTTATCTATCTTCATGCAAGTTGAAACCCATTTTGCTCTGTGAAATTTTCGACCGGCCTCAATTTCGACTCCCAAATTTATAGTTATCCAATTAACACCTTCAAATATTAGATTGTGTCCCACGTTTGCCCTTGTAGCTATCTCTGTTAACGAAAATCTGATGTGACACGTTAAGTTGATAAAGTGTATATCCACGTGGCATCCAACTTGTCAGAATAGATGTGTGATGAGTGAATAACGTGACAAAAGTTGAATGAACTCAATTTGTCCAACAAAGTCTCGAACATATTGGGAAAAGAGGGTTACAAATTGAGTTCATTCAACTTTTGCCATATCATTCACTCATCACACATCCATTCTATCAAGTTGGGTGTCACGTGGATACACACTCTGTCAACTTAACGTGCCATATCATATCTCCGTTAACGGAGATAGCTACGGGAGCAAGCGTGGAGCACAATCCAATATTTGGGGGTGTTAATTGGGTAATTATAAATTTGGATGTCGAAATTGAACCCAATCAAAAATTTCAGGCGCCAAAATGGATTTCAACTCATCTTCATACTATTGGTTTTTTTCTCCCTCTCCATCAGTAGCCTACAAATGTAAAGTTCTAAAAAACATGTTAATTTATAAGGGAAAAAAAGTGATATAATGTAACATCAATTTTTGAGCAGGGAGAAAAAAAATTGAAAAATGAAAAAGAAAAAAAAAACTATCTCAAGAATAATAATAGAAGATTTTAATCTCTATGGTCTAAATTACATAAACATAATTTAGGACTATAACATATCCAAAGTGTATTTACAAGCACACACATGTGGCATTATTGTCACAAGTGCTTAACTAGATAGATACATAAAGTATTTTATGGTTATAAAACCGCATTTAGTTGTTAGGACAGGACATTATACAGAAATCAGAAACAGAAAATGTAGAAAATGTATGTCTCCACCCTAAGACACAGTGTCTTATATTTGTCTTCAGTTCCAAGTACAATTTTGTATAATGATGAATATAAAAATGTACATTCAACAAAAACTTACCTGATTATGAACAACCAAATCTCCAAGCTTGACATGATCCTGGCTAAAGAAACCTGAAAAATCTGCCCAGTTCACCATAATGGATCTTAGCTGATGTCCCAGCACAATAACCAAGAGATTATAGTAGCATGTTATTTGCATGAAATGGAAAATTCAAAGGAGCAAGTTCACAAGACCAAGAATAATGAGACATTGAGGCTAGTACCGTTTTCATTATAAGTGGTAGATTGGCTTGACTTGTATCTTGAGTGCAAATAGCAAGCAATCTGCAATGTATAACATTGGAAAATTTTCAGGTGAAAATACCAGGTGAAATATATATATAATTCAGATCAATGACTAAAACTACTAGAATACTACTATTCTTATCTGAAATATTATAATTGAAATCAATATTGCTATTCTTTTAATATCTGAAAATTTTCCTATATCATTAACATCTTTGTACCATACTACCATCAACTATCAGTCATGTATGATTAGAGGCCCAACCACCCTTCAGTGTTACCCACTGAAAATTATATCACCTCCTAAATCCATCTTCTGTTTTTTTTTTTTTTGATATCAGCCTTCTCTTACGAACATGACCACTAAACTGGGCCGATACAACCGTATAAAGGTTAATGGGCTTGCTGAGCAGGCCCATTATGCTCATACTTTGAACCTTCTTCCTCCTTGGAGGCCACATAGTTGCTTACTCCATTTTTTATATGACCACTCATAATTTTATTTTTAATATAATGAATAACGTTTGTACTAAATCATTTTCAAAAAAAAAAAAAAAAAACGTTGATACTAAATCCAATCAACCGAAACGTTATTTGAAGCATTTAGTTTTAAGATTCCAATTTAAAGTACATGAATTTAATTTAAATAACTATGCTTGCATTTTTTAAAAAAAATTTGGAAAGAATGTTGTTTTTAGTGATAACGAATAATGATATAGTGTATTTTCGAGTAGGTCGTCAATGTATAAATTTAAAACAACTTGGTTGCAAATAATATCCGACTATATAAAATACTGGGTTTTTCTCTCGTGATCAAATAGCCAAATTTAAAATTAGAATTATCATTGTTTATACACAAATTAGAAATGACGAAATATATAATACATACAATATAGCATAGGTAACGTGGTGGTTAACATGTTTATTTTGTCTCAACTAAAATAAAAATGAAACTCACACGTCAATATCGAGAAATCAGATGTTCAAAGATTTGGAGCAAATGTAAACGGCTGAATGCTTATGCTATTAACAATATATTATCAATTTTGTTGATATTTTTTCTCCCATCATCAGACAATAGCTACTTGTTTTGCATCATTCTCGTTTCTCAAATAAAATAAAGTTTGTATATGTCCTAAACCAAATCAACCATATAATTTTATTTTATTTTTTTTATATTAAATCACACCGCCATATATAATTATATAATTGTGTGGTCCTTGACAAATAATGATCTACAAGTGTTAATTAAGGGCAGCCATGAGCAATGCAAGTTGTACTCTCATGAAGAGGATTTATGAATTCAATCTAGAATTTTTTTAGAATTTTTTAATTCTAATATCATCCCTATTAAATCATTAAAAAAAATATTTAAGTCTCGAAGCGTATTTAAATTTGTGAGTATGATTAGAAGAGTTTAATTTTTTGATCTTCTTTAATTAAAATTTTTGTATTTTTAATAGGGCTAAATCGCAACTTTTTTGATGAAAAAAAAATTGTGGAGGCGGCTTTGATGTATTGAGACCAAAGCCCTAAAGTTACTATTTATATTTGAGTGTGGCACCCATTAAACTCTAAAGCCCAAATACAATATCTCTGGTTTTATTCTCATTTAATTCCAAATCAAAAATAATAATGACTTATTCTATTAGCATTTATAACAATAAATGAGATCACTGTTATATAAGTCAATGTGAAATAACTTAAAAGAATCTTAGCCCCATTTTTTGCTTATTAACACTTGCTGGCCTTTGAAATAACTTTTGGAGACTATTTGCTTTTTGTCTCGTACCTAGCTACGAGACTTTTTCTTTTTATCTCGTAACCAGGCAAGAAATATTTTTCAGTTTTATCTCCTATGTAGCAGAAACAGAAATGGAGTAGAAGGGAGAGAGAAAATCACACCACGAAGTATCCTGATTCAGCTGCCAAGTGCAATGCAGCCTACATCTAGTCTCTATCACAACAATGATGGAATTTCACTAGAATCATCATGATTACATACACCAATTCTCCCTAGGAACTACCCTTCCTATTCGGGACAAGTCCAGAATCTAATCCCCAATCCTGAACTTGACTTGGTTACTGCCAAACTTTCAACTGTTAAGTGCTAACCCAACTTGCAAGGGGATTCCCACAGAATCATCCACAGAATCATGAAACACAACACAAATGTACAAAGGACCTCTAGGACATCTATGGTTTTTTCTTTTAATTTTGTATACTCTGCCTTTTTCCGCTCTATAGCTTTTTCATACAAACCTCACTGTTTGTCTTTTTCCATGAGACTCAAGACAGACAAAACTAAACAGAAAAATACAAAATGAAGAACATTGAAGGAGAAGAACTTCTGTTAGCTTAGGTAGCTATGAGAACTCTGTGCTTACTCTCCTTGTTTCAAGCCCTGGCTGTTCTCCCTTATTTATAGAAGGGGAAGCCTCCAAGGTTGAAACTGTTGAACTAAGCTAATCTTCTTCTTCTTCAAACCAAAAATCGGTTCGGCCAGAGAGAGAGGAGAGGAAACCGAATGTAAAACCCAACATGCAATTACCTCTGCGTCTTCCCTTGTCACTAATCTTCATCAATCCGGGCCTTCCATCTTGTCTTGCACTCCAAGAAGGATTCCTAGCGCTTGATGAGTTCTTGATGATGACAACTCCATCTGCTATAACTTCTACCTCATCCTCCACGTAGCTACAATAGCTACCTCCTGTAGTGGTTGAGCAAAAGCAGAGATGAGCCATTCTTCCAAAGGATCTTTTTTCTCTGACCGAAGTGGATCTCCATCATTTTTGGTATGGAGAGCTTGAGATCACTTCACCGCATCTTACCTTTTGTGGTAAAGATCTTAGCCACACCATACTTCATATTTTCTTTTTCTTGATGCCATCATTACAATGGCCTTGCTACTAGCTTCTTCTTCTTTCTGATAGCTTGCATTATCTTCCATATTTCTTCTGTAAAGTGACCGAAAGTTTGAGAGAGATGAGAAAGAAGAGAGAAAACTTTCAATGTGATTTGAATAAAAGAATTAAATTGAATTAACTTTTACTTCCCTTTTGCTTATTAACGCGTAGCATCATTAAAAGTAATCAAATCAATTTCTCTTTCTCTTTCATGTTTCCAATGCTTGCATTCAATCCAAGTTAATAAAAGTTTGAATTCCATAAACCAAGTGAGTGTGTAACCGAACCCAATCAAGCATTTCTCCCTTTCCTTTCAAATTTAATTCGGACCAAGCTTTTGGTCTTGTAACCAATATTTCAATTGGGTTTGTTTAACTATTTTCTGGCCCAACTAATACATCACTAATTCAGCCACATATATTAAACCATTTTTGTACCAAAGCTAAATTTTAACTTCATATTGGGTTTATTAATTTTTCTTTTAGCCCACAACAGAATCTGCAAGCAACAAAAATTATTAATTAGTAAATATGAATTAAAATTTAAATTAATAATTTTTGTAAATAATTATATTAATAATGTTTGATCATCATCAATTTAATTTAGAGTTTTCCAAACTCATCAATATATATATGGAAAAAGCTCTACATCCATGTAAAAAATACATGGATGTTATCCAAGTAACTTTCTCCACACACGCGTTCCCCCACCCCACAGTCGTTTGTTATACACGCGCCTTATATAACGTTTCGCGTTTTTGTTCTTCTTCTTCTCTATTCGTGTTCTTCAACCTAATAAAATTCGTCGTTCTCCTCTGTTCGCATTTTTCTTCTCTGCACGCATTTTTCATTATTGATCTGTATTGAATTCAACGTAATAAGCTTCGTCGTTCTTCTTCTTCTTCGTTTTCTTCTTCGATCTACACTTCTGAATGGAAACAATAAATGATTCAACTTCAAATCAGTTGAATGAGGTTATTACGTTGAGACAGCTAGGGAATGATTACTGCATGTTATCACAATAATCTTAAACATTGAACAAAGTAAAAGGAGGCCACCGAACCGAACAACATTCATTTGGTGAATCAAAATCACAAAGGCCACCGAACCGAACAATGTTCATGTGGTGAATAAATGGTGATCAACTTTCAATCAACAAGAATAGTATTTCTCCTCCTCTTCCTCCTCCTCCTCCTTCTTCTTTCAAATTCGCGCACGTAGGTTCTTCTTCTTCTTCAATTCAGTGGATAGTTTAACTAGCGCTTTGAAATTGGTTGTTACTATGTTCAGTACTTCTTTTGCATGGAGAAATACTATTCTTGTTGATTGAAAGTTGATCACCATTTATTCACCACATGAACATTGTTCGGTTCGGTGGTCTTTGTGATTTTGATTTGTAGGCAGAGTTATTTGAATTTGACTTTATATAATGGATTATATTTCGTCCACTCAGTACTATACAATTGTTTCACCATGAGTACTGTGTTTGGTTCACCATGAGTACTGTGTTCGGTTCACCATGAGTACTGTGTTTGGTTCATTCTGCAAAAAGCTGTTTGAATTTGATTTTATATAATGGATTATGTTTCGTTCACTCAGTACTATATAATTGTTTCACCATAAGTACTGTGTTCGGTTCATTCTGCAAAATGTTGTTTGAATTTGATTTTATATAATGGATTATGTTTCGTTCACTCAGTATTATACAATTGTTTCACCATGAGTACTATGTTCGGTTCACCATGAGTACTGTGTTCGGTTCACCATGAGTACTGTGTTCGGTTCATTTTGCACTATTTAAAACTCTTCTTCCTCACCTTCTACTGCTTCTTCACCAAAGAGAGAAGGAGGAAAAGACAAAAAATACAGCAGCAACAACAACAAAAGAATGACGATAAGGAGAAAATACATGAAGAAGAAGGAACGCAAAAAAGGAGGAGAAGGAGGAGGAGGAGGAGGAGGAGGAGGAACGCAAAGAAGAAGGTGAAGAAGAAGAAGACGCTTCGTGCATAAACGAGTGTGAGAAGAGAAGAAGAAGCGCGGGAGAAGAAGAAAAAGAAGCGTGGGGGAGAAGAGAAGAAGAAGAAGCGCGGGAGAAGAAGAAGAAGAAGAAGTGTGGGGGAGAAGAGAAGAAGAAGAAGCGTGGTGGAGAAGAGAAGAAGAAGAAGAAGAAGAATTGAGGAAGAAGTAACGTTTTTTCATAATGAGCGGGCGCGTGTTTTCACTCTCATTAATGCGCGTGACTCTATTTGGGATTGAGCCAACTTGGTTATATGATTACATGGATGTGTAACGCGCCCCTATATATATATATATATATATATATATATTTATTGCCCATAAATAGTTTAGAAAATAATAATTTCCTAACATTCAATTCGGGTAAACTACCAAAAATGTATCGACAAAAATGGGAAATGAATCCTCTCAATTGTTAAAAAAAAATTGATAGAGTAAAATGTAATCTCTAACCCTTCAATGCTCTCTCTAGGGGAGGCAAATAGGGAAGTTCGCTCCACCCCGCCTAGTGAGGCGGTCCTGAATTCTTCCCCCGTCCTGCCTAACGGCGGACTGGCGGGCCAAGCCTGCCAAATCTCTTTTTTTATAAACCATTAAATCTTAAATAATATATATAATTTCACAATTATGTCCATAAATTTATAATTTCTAAAGACATAAAAAAATTATAATTTACAAATTCACAAACATTAAAGTTTTTATAATGATAAATATGTAATAAACATAATCATAAACCAAGTTTTTTTGAAACAAAATAATAAAATTAACATTGTTCAAAGTAAAACAAATATTTTTCAAAACATATAATTAAACATTTTCAAGTTTATAATCAATCAAACTAAAAACATAATACAAAATATAACTTAGAAATATTCAATTATCATCTTCATTCCTTTGTAGATCAATAATATTATAGAAATTTGTAAAAAAAATGGCATTGACAAAAAAATGTAGGAGAAGCCCGCCCTGCCCCGCTCTGCTCCGCCGAAGCTTGCCAAAGCCCATGAATTAGGCGGTGCGGGTTAGGCAGAATTTTTAAGTTTGGCGGTTTCAAATTTCCAACCCAACCCACCTTTGTTGGTCCCACCTAAAAAATTAATGGTGAGATATCACACTTTACTTCCTCAATTGTTAAAAAAATTGAGAGGATCTATTCCCACAAAAATGCCCTCGAATAATTTAAAATCGCAACAAATATCCAACATTTAATACGTATTTCTCAAAAAATATTTTAGTGATTGAATTTTGATGTGATTTTGCAAGCATGATTAAAAAAATGAGATATATTTATTTTTAAAATTTGGTGATTTTTCGCTAAGTATATATTTTTTGTGATTTTTTAAAAGTATCATTGGTTGTTGACAAAAAAATTACAAAAAAGTATATACTTAGCGAAAAATTACCAAATTTTAAAGATAAAAATATCTCATTTTTTTAATCATGTTTGCAAAAAATCGTATCAAAATTTAATCTCTAAAGCATTTTTTGAGAATATATATTTAATATTAGACATTTTTATCGCATTTTAAAATTATTTGAGTACTTTTTGTCAATAATAAAATTTAAGTGTATTTTTGTCAGTAATAAAATTATTCGAATTAATTTTTGGTGGTTTACCAATTTAATTCTCAAGAGAATAGAAAAATTAATATGAAGAGCTTGTTTAGCCACAATAAGTTTTTTTTTGGTGACTTGTCACAATAAATTAATAATTAGGAATTGTCATACCACCATATTTTCGTTTATATTCTACCAATAAAAATTAGACACTTATAAATAATTTATAAATTGATTGAATTAATAATAAATACAAATTTAAATAGAAGACATGTGTCCAATTCTTATTGATGAGATATGAATAAAAACATAATAGTAAAACATGTTATTTCTTTTCCAACTCAAGAGGTAAAGATACCTCCTTAAAAAAAATTAGTAAAAGAAAAAATGTTTAAAATCATTTTCCAACTAAGAAAACTAAAGAATATTACAATGGTTTTAACATGTCTAGAATCATGAAAGAATAATATATATTTTCCCATTAATACTTTATTAAACAATGGAGAAATTTATTGATAAGGTATGCATATGCATGGAGTTAGCGTGAGAAATGTAATAACTTTTTTATTGAAGGATCATGGAGGGCTCGTGCAGCAGAAGAATTATAATTTAGGGTTATGATTGCACAAAATAATTTTGAAGAGCAATATCATTCTTATTGTAACTTTTATTGCTGAGTAACATATGAGTCAGAAGCACGGGACAAGGGTCAATTAGCCTGACATTTTCAAGAAGAATCATAGCCTATAATATTTTTCTTACTTCGATTTTCAATTTGCCAGTGGAGAAGGCATGCATCCAAATAAATGATGAAGCCCACAAACCATGACCAAAGACTTTCCCAGATCTGTGCTAATAATTTAGGACTTAGGAGTATGAGAGTTACGAAATTGGATCAGAAGATACCCAAATGTTAGGTTTGGCATATGTTGGACTTGCATCACAGATCAATATTAATTGAATTATTGAATTTTACTTTATGATAGAGCTGAAATAATTATTATAGAATTGTTATTTAAAAATACATGTATTCCAATATATAGTTTTATATTTATTATAATAATAATTAACATTTTTTGGTTGAACAACTTGTGAAAATTAAAAGCTAAGCCTAACATCAATGTGAAACTTGAAGAGCATTAATTATGTTTCCAGAACTTGACATGTCTAGAGATTTGTAGAATTACTGTGTCTCCTTCACATGCAGCCGTCGCCGCCAACAGAAAGAAGGTTCAAAAGATAATTATTTTGTCATTTTTCTTATAATATAGATTTTTATTTTATTTTATTTTTAATATCTAAAACTTAAATCTGATACTACTAAAAAAGCCTTTGTTATTAATTGACAAAGTTAATATTGAATATTTCTGTATTTTCAGTAAAAGGAAGAATACAACATTAAAATCAACGAAAAAAAAAAGAAACATATTTAGAAGGAGAGTGTTGAAAAAGGCAAATATCTTCACTTAGTTGCATGCCAAGTGATGGGTCCATGAATGGCCAAAAACAACTTGAACATGTCCCTTTTCACTACTCATCCTTTTTTGTCACACAATACAACACAATAATTTCTATGCTACTCACATAAAAAAAAATTCATATAAAAATAATGGTTAAGATATATATACATATTAAATAATTTAATTAATATATTAAATTATGAAATTATTTTTAATTCTTATCTTCATAATAGATATTTTCATATCATCAACTAACGCGTCTCAAAATGTCTCATACCGTCTTCTTGAATCCCCAATTTCCTTTTCTTTTCTTTTGCCATTTGGTACACGTATCTACAATTCCCTCTCTTTCTTTGCATACTCACTATTTACCTTACAAAATCACAAACAAACAAACAAACAAACACAAAGACAAAACAATAATACTCTATTACAATTTTATTTTTCTTTTTCTCATCCTTTATGACATTTGTTTTGTTTTTTTAAATACAAATTTTGAGCTTATAGCTAGTAAGACATAATAAAAGGATATAAACTATTTCTCTAACAATAATATACCCCTCAACCGAACTTAACAAAAAAAAAAGTAACAACCAAAACTCAATATATGTGTTCCCAAATATAAGGAGAAATAAATAAAATCAAAATTAATATAAAAAAAAAAGTTGAAAGTGTGATTAACTAGTTCTCTGATGAGAAATTGGAACTGTTGATATTATTATTGCTTCCATTGGTATTGTTGTTGGGAGTACTAGTGTTGTTGCCATTATTAGCAACAGTGCTATTGTTGGTGTTGCCATTATTGTTTTGGTGTTGTGCACCTCCAATAATGGAAGTAATAGCAGCTGCCAAAGCAGCAGTGAAGTTAGGATCAGCTGCAATGGCAGCAGTGGCAGCACTAACTGAATCTGCGAGCTGCGGAGGAGGCGGCGGGGGAGGCTGAGAAGAAGGATCAGCATCCTGAGAGAGTTGAAGGCCTGAGAACTTAGAGTGGTTATAAAGAGCGTGGCCAAAGATGTGAGGCAGCAATGAAGAAGGGTTAGGTGAGTGAGGGAATGGTAATTGGAAGTGGTTTTGGTGGTTTGGGAATTGCAAAGGGTTAGGGGAGTGAGTGAGGTCCAAAGTGACAGTTGGGAATGGTGCTGAGGCTGAGATTGTGGCCATGCTTGAGGAGCAAGGAAGGAGTGTCCTTGTTAGGAAGTTAGCATTCATAAGGCCATCACTGCTTGACATTGATCCCGAGAGAAGCATTCTTGCTGCTGAAGATGTTGTTTGTGCCATTGCCATTGCTGCTGGTGGCAGAGGGTGGTTGTGATTCCCTTCATATGTTGTTACTAGTATTGTTCTGTCCTCAGCACACCTTTGTACCTGTACAAATCATATCCCATCCAATCAAATATTTCATTGTATCTTTTTGTTATTTAGATATTTTTTGTAATAGAAGTACATAAGGTGTAATCACCTAACAAATATTTTTAAGGTTTTTACTTTGAAAAGAATGATTAAAAGTACCTGTTTTCTAACAGGGCAACCTGCAGCCATGGTGCATCTGTAGTATGCTCTTGGACATGGGTTTCCTTTTGCCATCTTCTGCCCATATTTCCTCCATTGGCATCCATCCGTCATCTGACACATAATTTCAGATACATGTTTCAATATGTTTTTAACACACGACCCTCTTTTGCAATAACATAACTAATTTGACATACCATTGGAGCCTCTGATCTAGCTCTAACAGAGACTCTGGCTTTTCTCATAGTGGCTTCAGCTTGATCAACATTTCTTGGAGCCGAGGGACTATCCTCTCTGCTATTCTTTTCTTGATCATCACTGCTTCCATTCTTCCTCTCTGGAGACTTGGACCTCTCCGACGAAGAAAGCGAAGCCTCCTCCCCCGTCTCAGCACCGTTAGTGGCCAATCCAAGATCCATGAACTGTCTTGGAGCTGCGTCTTGCTTCTTCTCCTCCTCCTCCTCTGGCTTGTGTTGTTGCATCAAAGCCACCACTTGCATCTGCAGGGCCTTGTATTCCGCGGTTACACGATCAAGCCTCTCTCTCAACCGTTGATTCTCCGCCTTCGTTCGCTCCAGCTCCGCCAGAATAACAACCGTCTGATCAGGGACGGGTCTTTTCTGGTGTGAATTCGGTGAGATGTCATCGTCGACAACGGATTGATCGCTGCTCGTGTTGGTAGTAAGAAGATTCAGACCAGTCTGAAAGAATGAATGAAAATTGAGAAGGTTCGGATGCGTAATTCAGAAGTAAAGACACGGTATTCGTATGCATGATACTTACGTTTACTTTGGAATCCAAGATATCAGAATTCATGGTGTTGTGGTGGCGGTGATGAGGAGGAGGGGCAGAGGCAGAGGCAGAGAAGAAGTCGTGTTCATCAATGAGAGGTCTCTTGTCATGGTGGTGGAGGGAGCAGGTGAGGTTGACTTGGAAGGGCTTAAGTGAATTGGTGGCGGTGGCGGTGGTGGTGGTGGTGAGAGTGGTGTTATCCATAAGGTGGTTGCGGTGAATGGATCTGAATCAATGGAGAGTCCACAGCCATGAATTGAAGTTCAATGGGAAATGGAAGAATATAAGAAGAGAGAGAGTGAAGTCATAGTAAATGATGCATTTGGACTCGGCAACAAAACAGGGTAATTCAGACTTGAGACTCAACACTTCTCTTAGCTTTTCACTTTTTATAACTATCTTTTCCTCCTTTTCAATCTCTTTTTCTTATTCCTTTTCTATTTTTAGTGCATACCACTCTTTTACTGATTAGATGAATAGATAATTATTAGATAATTTAATATGTTTAATTAAATTATTTAATATATTACGAGTTAATATTTTAATTATTGTTTTTAGATGAAGATATTTTTATTTTAGTAATAAACTATTCATAATATATTACTAAATTACTAAATTTAAGCATGATTTATAAAATCTCATTAGAAGTTCAATTAATAAGATTTCATGAAAGATAGAAGTCTTCCGATGAAAATTGTTTTCATTAGTAAAATTCGAATCTAAGACTTTTAAAATTGTATTTACCATTTTTTTAATCCTATATTGGTTTTATCACGATCCTACCTAGGTTGGAGAATGTGGGTGCTAACAATAAACTTACAATGGGGTATTTTAGTGTAGTCTAGTTGTATATTAAGCCCTCTTAATTATGTAATACTGATTAGTACATACACAATATTTTTGCCCCATTATTAAAGTTTTTTTGTCACTGATTTTATTTTTCTCGTGGTTTATGGTTCTTGATTATAGTTCAGTTCTTAATCATTGGACATCTCAAACTCAACTATGAAGTAACCATTGAAATATAGGTATAATTTTGGTCATAAACAGCTTTTACAAAGATGATGACTAAATACTGAATATTAATAAGAAAAGATTTTTTTCATTAATAATTAGAAAAACTAGTTTAAATATATTTTTCTAAGCGCATTGTTAAAAAAAAAATCGAAGGTAATTAGTTAATTAAAACCCTAGTGAAAATAGGGTACGTTAGTCAACGATTTTGAAGACTAATTAGGTATAGCCGTATAGGAGACTGAGACTCAAACACGTATAGAATAGTTGGGTTCTGATACGAAGTACAACTAACTTGACCTAGTAATAATTATGAATTAAACCCTCATACAATACGGATCTTTAATGTTTCACTTGTAATTCATGTACCAAAGTACTTTTGTCCTTTGTATTCATTTAATTTTCTTCATATTTTCCGGTTTTTCACCTCATTTCCAAGTTTTCCATTATACATGTCCAGCTAATTTAGTATTATTTCTAACAAATTATAACAAACACATGAAAAAGTCAAAACAGTAACTACATAATTTCAGCATATTTAAGGTGTGTGTTTTTATTGCAAACAGAACGAGTAGAGTTTGTTCTTATCACTTCATCACTCATAAAAGCTTAGGGGTTAAAAATTGAAGTAATAAATGGTAGGTCATGCATTATGTTGAGTTTAGGAAGAAATGAAATGTTTAGTAATTAAAAAATACAGATTTGTTACCCATTCAAATAATATTGTCATCTAAGTCCAATTAAGTAGATTTAACACCAACAAAAAATATTCTCATTAAAAAAGCGTGATTACACACGCATACATCATTCTTTCAACCAAGTCATTAACATTCACGCGCTACGTTATCGTCATCGTCTTCTTCTTCTTCTTATCATCATTCTTTTGTTGCTGCTGTTATTGCAGTAGAAGGTGAGGAAAAAGACTTTTGAATTGTGCAGGACAACGAGTTCAAATGCACCTTAATTCACTTAGAAATGAACCGAAATTATATAATAATTGCAACAATATTAATCCAAAAATGAACCAAAATTACATAATTGATTGCGACACAATTAACTCGGAAATGAACTAAAATTACATAATGATTGCGACACAATTAACTCAGAAAGAAAGAGAAGCAAAGAACAATGGTAAAGAATTTGCAGGTTTGAGAAGCAATGGATGTTAATAATAAAAAATTTTCAACATAAACTTAGACATTTTTACATGTGAATTTCAAGTTCAACTAAGGAGAATTTAGATACAACAGAAGAAAAGATTTTTAAAAAAGACCTTTTAGAGAAAATGAGTATATTCATGGTATTTTATATTAAATTCATAATTCATATTAAAATTATTTGGTTCATTTTCTTGGGTTATGAAGGTTGATGAAATATTTTTTTCTCTACCTTTGTAGAATACTTGAAAAATATTCATTGTATTCGATATTTCTTGTTATATATATTTTTTGTTTAGTTTTACTGGTTTTCTAAAACCTTGTCTAAGAGCTAAACTCAAATTTAACACATAAACTCAGAAATTGTGTTAATTAAATTTGAATAAATTAAGAAAAATTTTGAGAAAATGAAATAAGAAGGAGAATATGAAGAAGAAAAAGATGAAAAAGAAGAAGAAGAAGCAGTAGAAGATGAGGAGGAAGAGGAGAAAGAGTTTTGAATTGTGCAGGACAACGAGTCCAAATGCATCTTAAGTCACTCAGAAACGAACCAAAATTATATAATGATTGCGATACAATTAACTCAGAAATGAACCAAAATTACATAATGGATTGCGACACAATTAACTCAAAAATGAACTGAAATTACATAACAATTGCGACACCATTAACCTAGAAATGAACTGATATTACATCATGATTGCGACAGATAAACTCAGTTCGAAAATAAGCACACAAACAAGACTAAATCATGAACATAAACACATTTAAAATCAAATTTGGATCAGACAACGTCATTAATATGTTTCTTCTTCTTTTTTGTTTGATATTTTATTCTCTTTTTCTTGGTTTTATTCCTCTCAAGAGAGTAAATAAAAAAGAATTTTGAGAAAATAAAATAAGAAGGTGAAGATGAAGAAGAAAAAGATGAAAAAAAAAAGAAGAAGAAGAAGCAGTAGAAGATGAGGAGAAAGCATTTTGAATTGTGTAGGACAACGAGTCCAAATTCACCTTAATTCACTCAAAAATGAACCGAAATTATATATATAATGATTGCGATACAATTAACTCAGAAATGAACCGAAATTATATCATGTGGAACGCTAGCTCCTTTGGTTCCTTTTGTGCATATTTCTGATTCTCACTTGAAGTTAGAAGATGTCTGGCACCATGGGCATTGGCGGTGGGATATTCTTTGCACAATGATTTCGGAAGAAGTTAAACTTGATTTGATGCTCTTTGATCCTATCAAGCAGGCAGGAGATAAAACAGCTTGGTTTTGGACAAACTCAAATACTCTCACCTACTCGACTAAAAGCGGGTATGAATGGCTATTGAAGAAGAAATTTGGCTGGAATGATAATGAAAATTGGCTTTGGCTTTGGCGCTTGAGAATACCAGAGAAGATAAAGTGTCTGCTCTGGCTTTGCCTCAACAACGGAGTTTCCACAGCTAGTTACCGGTTTCAAAGAGGTATTTCTACTTCTGATTTTTGTCAGAGATGTTATCTTGCTCTAGAGGATATTAACCACTGCTTTAGGACTTGCCAAAAAGCTCGTCAGATTTGGATTAGCTTAAATTTGGGAATGACCGCTGAGGACTCTAGTTTGGAATTTGTGTCTTGTATTCATTCTAACCTCAACAAAAATGAGTTTCTCTTTGCAGCGGCCTTTTGGTGAATTTGGAGGGATAGAAACAATGACATCTTCCACCAAGATGATCCATGGAGTAAGGAGAAAATTGTTCACTTAGTTAAACATGCTGCTCGAGATTTCTCTAATGTTGTTATCAACCAAAAATATATTATTCCTTCTTCTTTGAAATATAACTGGGAACCACTTCCAATGAATGTCTGTAAAGTGAACTGCGATGCAAGCGTTTTTGAAAATGAGCAATTAGCTGGCTTTGGATGTATTATTAGAGACAGCATGAGAATTTGGATAAAAGGTTGTTCTGCTAGTATACCTCTTTCTAGTGTTCTCTGTTGTGAGCTTCATGCTATTTGGAGAGGGCTTGTTATGGCTTGGGATCGCGAGTGCAAAGAGGTCATATGTGAAACTGATAATCTTGATGCGTTTCTTCTTGTTTCGCGAGGCACAACCAGCATGATTAGGAATGACTCTGGTCTGCTTGACAAAATTAAAGAGATGCTCCAGCGGAATTGGACAGCTACTTTAGTGCTCATCCAGCGAACAACAAACAAAACGGCTGATTTAATGGCTAAGACCGCTGTTTTAAACAAGCAGGTGTATCTAGAGTGGTTACTGCCTCCTAATAATTTAGACATTATTATTAGAGAGGAGTACTACTCTTTTTCTTAGGTCTTTTTTCTTTGTGTTATGTTCAGTCACAAATGCGACACAATTAACTCAATTCGAAAACAATCACACAAACAAGATTGAATCATAAACAAAAACACATCAAAAATTAATTTTGGATCAGACAACATCATTAACATGGCAAAAATTCAATGATAACAATAATAATAACGACGATAACGATAACGACAATATGTATAAGAAGATGATGATGATAACGATAACGATAACGATAACGATGACGATCATGATGATGACGATGATAGAAGAGGAGAAGAAAAAGGAAGAAGAAGAAGTTCAAATGAGAAAAAAAAAGGAGGATGGGGGTGGTGGTGTTATTGGTGATGACGATAACAAAAGAGAAAGATAACGAAAAAGCACGTGTAAATTTAAAATACTTAGTTAGACTTAGTTAGGGTTATGACTTGGATGTAGAATTTTATTGTAAAAAATATTTTGATAAAAAATTATCAAAATTTATTATTTTTAGTTTTATCTAATGCTTCATACAATAAATAAATATTAAATAAGATAATTTTGCATTATTTGGGCTGATTATGTTTTATCTTTTTAATATTATTATTTTTTTTAATTTTTTATGATAACAAATATTATTTAATTAAGTTTAAAAGTTGAAATTGTAATTTGATGAGTGTATTATTAATTTATTATTGTGTAGCTTTGTGTTGATATTTTAATGGCAAAAACATAGTTTATTATTGGTATTATTTGTACAGATTAATCTTTGTTTGGGTTAACAACAACGTTTAGCTTCCAACATACCAAACAAGAATAAAGAAGAACTATCATTATTGATATATTGAGTTGCCGCACTAATTCAATTCGTATAAAGAATAAAAATCGAAAAAGTGGTTATTTTTCTTTTTTGGCACCAAAACTTTTTTTTTATTAAACTGTGATAGAAGAAAAAGATTAAAATTTAGAGTCAAAAGTAAGATTAAAATTGCTGACTCACTTAATACAATAAAAATAACTTTAGCTCCAAAAACATCAGCAAGGACTTCAAGTAGTGCTCTATGCAACCATAATCTGAGTGTGTGTTTGGATTTACGTTGGATAAATTAGAGTTTAAATGAAAGTGATTTTGTAAAATTGATTTTGGGTAGAAGTGAGTTTGTGTCAATATATTTATGTTTGGCAATTTTTACTAAAATTGATTTTGACAAAATAAATATTATTTGAATAATATTAGTTAAAATTAATTCTAAATAAATAAATAATTAATTAATTACTAAAAAAATATAATATTAAATTATAATATTATTTTTTAAATATATTTAACCTTTTTTATATTTTTTAATATTTTTTATATAGTATTTTTTTATAGTATTCTATTTTAGTATATTATAATTTTTTATTATTATAATAAAAATTAATATTTATTTATAAAATTAAAAATAACATATAAAAATTGACAATTTTTTAAATATTTTTATAATAAAAATTAATATTTATTTATTAAATTAAAAATAATATATAAAATAATATATTTTAGTACTTTTTTTAAGTACTCTTAATAATTTTATTTTTATTATTATTTTAGATTCTAATATTTTACTAGTTATATTTTTATTATTATTTATAATTAATTTTTTATTTAATTTATCATTTTTAATAAGAACAATAATACATTTTATAAAAAATAAAAAAGTAAACAGTGCACAAAAATTAGAATAATTGTTTTAATACTCTCACTATTTTTTATTTAGAAAAATTATGTAAAAAATCAATAACAACTAGCAACAAATCTAAACGTACGTTGAGTAAAAGCAGAAGTTATAATTTTTTACTTCTAGGGAACGAGCTTTTGTGATACAAAATCACGTTGGCGTTCAAAGAAAAAAAAGTTGCCAAATATCAAAGAACAGCGTTCAAAGCACTTAAACGCAATTTTATCCTCTCTAACGTGTTTTACAAACACACCTGAGTCGTCATTTGCAAAATTGATTTGCTGTTGTTTTTGCAATACCATTATCCCTACTATAATACTCATTTTTGGGAGAAAAATATAACCGTCCCAAGCAAACCTTCAATTTTTTGAAGCAATGTACCTTTACAAAAGAGGCATTCATCCAAGCTTTGAGGTTGAAGAGTGAAAGTACACATCTAGTTTTTCCTAAAACAATATTGCTATATTTCTTCTTCTTCATTATTGTTTACCCTGGATATCATGATTTTTTAGTTAATTTTTTTTCAGGAAAAAAAGCTAATCTATGAAAAATTTGTAAAAGTCAACGAGAGAAAAGGTAAAGAGAGATACACTTAGAAAAAAATAATTGATTATGTCAAATTTTTTTGATATAATTTTTGATGTGTCATAAGCATGAAAAGTTTTTCTTGTTAAATTAAGAGAGTACTTAGTGAACAAATCTAAACTAAGTTAGCTTAGTGGCAGATTTGGTTAAAAATTTGATGTGTTACTTAATAGGATTAAAAAGAATTATCGAAAATCGATGAATGTAATTTTTCTAAAATTATAATAAAAATTTTACTATTGTTATAGTGGAGACTAGAGGTAAATTAAATTATACTAAGTGACTAAATTAAAATACATGGTGGTTTAAATTTTTTTTCTTTATTTTGTCTCTACTATCATTATTATGAGACAAAATTGTCTCCTATATAATAATTTTAATATCAATTTTAAATCTATTTTAGTAATTCACTTCAAAAAAATTTTAGATTCAATCTCTTTTTCTAGGTGATTAAAAATCTTTAACTTATCTATAAAAAGTAGACAAATATCTTTTATTAAAATCATAAACTCTTAAGCTCTATACATATATATATAACAATGATCATGAGTAAAAAAATTATTTATATAACCGGTTATTTTTTAAAAATTAAAATGTATAATTATAAGTATATTATGTATGCACAAAAATTAATTATCAATCAAATTAGAAAAAAATAATAGAGTGCATTTCTTATAAAAAAATATTTTTAAGCAGATAGATAATAACATTTTTTTTTAATATTGGTTATTTAATTTGCGCTTCTAAATAGATACAACTAACATGAGATTTTTTTTTAGTTTTAACAAAGCCCTTCAAGATCAAAACATGAGATACTGATGAATAATGTTCAAGTATGAAATGCAGATGAGCACATAAATGGTATTCAACATCTGACAAGCTTCATTTTATATATATATATATTCCTTCATTTGTGTGGAGTCTACTACTTTTGAAATAAATTTACTAGAATGCAATTTTGTTATGAGAATTCATAAAAAAAATTTAGCAAATTTTTAATAATTACCAATTTGTTATTTAGAAATTAGAATGAAGTCATTTATTTTTTAAGTTAAAATGATTATTCCCTTTCGGGAAAAAAAAGGTGAATTTCATGCATATAAAAGGATCTAATGAAGCATATAAAGTTATGAGGTTAAATTAACAAGGCAAGCAACAAGAGAGAGTGGTTTCCTATAGCTAACTAGCATCACAATAGAAAATAATGCTCTTAATGCATATGAAATGATGGTGTGTACAAAGGACAAAGAAGAGAACAAATGATAACACACCCACCTCAAAATTGTCTTGTATAGCATCTTTTTCTTTTATCAAATACTTTTATGGATGAAACATTGTCTTCTATAGCTAGTCTCCTAGGTGGAAGTTGATTATTTGTTATCCCTCTTATGTCTTATTCTTTTTCATTATTTTTTTATTTTAAAAGAAGAGCCAAAAAGAAAAAAAATCATTAGTTCAAGAAGATAAAGTAAACATTGAGTGGTCAAAGCTCAACCCCAAAGATGCATCCATGCTACCATAACAAATGATGTGAATTAGTTTTAAGATTTTGTTAGAAAGTAGGGTGGGCCGCATTCTTTGAAGCTTCGGTCAAAAAAGCACACAAAGGTTTCTTGTTGGCCTTTCTTCCACAAGTATTTTAACTTCTCTCTATTCTAATAATTATTATGGAAGTTTTATGGTGGCATTGGTTTTGGTAGTTAAAGATGGCATAAGTTTGATCAACAAGTAAAATATTGATATATAGCAAGAAAATTAAATTTAAAATAAAAATGATTCTCTTTCTTGTAATTTTTTATGATTATTTTTATCAAAATAATTTCTTATAATTATTTTCATAATTATAAAAAATAGTTTCAAAAAAATAACACCAAAATAATTTTATAATTATATTTATAATTATTATTTTATTATTTTTTTATTTTTAAAAAATAATTTTTATAATTATTTTTACTAAAATAATTTTTTATAATTATTTTATTTTTTAATTATTTTTATTTCTAAAAAATAATTTTTTATAATGATTTTTTTTTGTAATTTCGAAAAACTAACACCAAAATGATATTTTTTCTCTTGGTGTTAGTTTAAAAATAATCATAAAAAATTATAAGAGAAAGAATATTATTTTAGTTTTAGTTTTTCAAAATTATAAAAAGAAAAAATAATTATAAAAAAATTTATTTTGATAAAAAATAATAAGAAAAATAATTAAAAAATAATTTTGGTATTATTTTTAGAAATTATTAAAAATAATAATAATAAAATAAAAATAATTATAAAAAAATCATTTTAGTAAAAATAATTATAAGAAATTATTTTTTAAAGATAAAAATAATAAGTAAAAATATAATTCAAAAATTATTTTAATATTTTTTTAAATTATTTTTATAATTACAAAAAATTATAAGAAATTATTTTGATAAAAAGTAATTATAAGAAATTATAAGAAAGAGAGAATCATTTTAGTTTTAGATTTAATTTTTTTGTTATGTGTCAATATTTTATTTGTTGGTCAAATTTATGCCACTCTTAGCCACCAAAACCAATGCCACCATAGAACTTCCCTAATCCCTAATTATTATAATATATATCAATTGATATGATTTTTGCATGGGAAGTTGCAGGTGTTAGAAGGAAAGGTGTTTCATTAATTAAATTTAGTTCTGGCTACTTTCTAGTCAAAAACCACAAGGACCTCCCCACTTTTTTGCTGGCTAGCTAACACCTCCTTAATTGAAACCTTTCTCTACAATGGAATGATATCTTTAAAAAAAAAATTGCATGTATTCAATTGTTATATACCAAGTTCAAAGTTTGAAACTTATCAAACCTATTTTGGTTGTACTCTTGTTTATCATGCATTTCAAGTTAAGTTTAACTACTACTTAACATACATTTGTAATAAAAATAAAATAGCTTCTAAGAAATTTTGCATGGGATGTTTTCATCCCTAAAAGAATGATTTTTGAATTTTATTGAGTTTAAAAAAATAAAATTAATGATGATGACAAACATTGCTTTTAATTGTATTAAAAATTCAATTACGTCTAATCTTTGTACTTAGTGTTGTAAGTCCATATTTCATTGTGAAACCAAACAAAGAAGACAAACAGCCCAATTAGAAAAACTAAGTGCATCCAAGATTGCTAAATGAGAATAAGTCTATAATCATTAGCATCATGAAAAACAAAAGGTAATATGTTTCTGTTGATGCACAATTCCGGCAAAGCCTTGAAACAAGAAAAAGGTGCTTCACTCTCTTATTAAACGCCAAAGCAGAAGAAAGGAAAGCTAATCAAAGAGGTTATGTCAAATCAAAATCAACATAAACAAATTAAGTAAAATCAGAGGATAAAGGTATGAAGTTTTTATTAAGATGCAAGTCAATTACTTGTTGAGTTTTTCTTTTTTTTGTACAACTATTTCGGATAACATAAAAAAAGGGGTGGCTATCTTATTCTACTGTAAATCAATGGTTGATAATAAAATTTAGAGTCAAAGCATAAGATTAAGGGTTTGGATTTGACAAATTCATTAAGGAAGCAAATTGCTGCTGCTCATTTCTCTGCTGTTGTGATTAACTTTGATATCTAATTCCTGATTTTCTGATTTGATGAAAGAAAAAGAAAAGGAGACTTCAGCTGGTTCGAGATTTAAGGAGCTGACTTTGGGAAGTAAACCCTAGCTGTGGAAACATAACTCAATACAAAAAGAAAAATCAACTTCAGTTTGCTAGAAAGGAGAGTGAACCAAGATCTGAATGTGAGAGCTTACGTACTGTTCTTGCTCAACATTTTGGACAGTATTTCTACATCAAATTAAAGAAACATTCCACTAAGATGGAGAACTATACTTGAGAGTGTTGAATCTGGTTCATCTTGTAGCTTTAGAGCTGTTAAAGATCATCTCCTTCATAGTTTATTGTTGAATATTCTGATTGTATGTTGTATTTTTCTTTGTTTCTATTCAGTGGTATAAGGCATATAAGTGAGGCATTAAGAAAAAAGTATAGTTGTCAGAACCGAACCGGTAAAGTTACTGGGTCACTGGGTCACTAGTTCAACCGGTGGATCACCGGTAGGGGTGTCCATGGATCGGATCGTATCCGCAGATCCGCGGTAAATATCCGCATCCGATCCGAAAATTGCGGATACGATCCGATCCGCAAATTGATCGGATCGGATCGGATCCGATCCGCACCCTTTGCGGATCGGATCGCGGATATCAGCTCTACATCCGCGTATCCGATCCGCAGATCCGCACTATAATAATTAAAAAATAAATAAATATATATATGTTTGGTATTATATTTACTTGTTTGTATGTTTTAGTTAGTAATTATTATTCATATATTTTATTATTTTATTTTTGTTATTTAAAGAGAGTTTGATTAAAAATATTTTAGAAATAAATAAGTTTAAAAGTATGAAAGAAATATTTTTATCGAATTTTTTTACATAGAAATATGATTAAAAAGAGAAGGTTTAATAATGCGGATATATCCGATATCCGATCCGATCCGATCCGCAAATGTGCGGATCGGATCCGGCACTAAAATAGTGCGGATATTATATCCGATCCGATCTGATGAAAATTGTGCGGATCGAATAAAATTTTCGGCCATATCCGATCCGATCCGATCCGCGGACACCCCTAATCACCGGTCGAACCGGTTAACTCGGTATAATTAAATAATTATATAAAATTTAATTATTTTTCTTTATTAGTAGTATTTTTATTTTTGTTTTTATAAAAATAATTATCATTTTTAAATTTTAATATTTTATTAATTAATTTATATTTATTTTATTATTATATTATTATAGGTGAAAATTCACATACAATTGTTTTCCTGTGAAGTTGATATTTAAGAACCGTTAGATGATTTGACAAGTTTAACTAAATATCATTTAGCGATTTTCAACTATCAACTTCATATGAGGATAAAAAATAAAATAATATATTGAAAAAATAATATTAATAGATATCATATTTTTGAGTTAAGAAATTAACTAATATAATTAATGATGACAAACATTTGATTATTGGGCTAATTACCCAATTAGTTTTGATTATTTTGGTAAATTAATACAGGCCAAAAATAAGTGATGTAGCAGCCCAATGTTAAACAAAAGAAATTTGCTGGTGGCTGAATGATAAGTGAAAATAAACCAAGCTCAAGTCATCTATCTCAAGCAAAACTCTTCAAGAAGCAAAGGTAAGGAACCAACGGGGTGAACTTGAGTAGAACCCGATCCAACTCCGATTTGATTTCAGCAAATTCCTCCATCTTACTTCCAAAGCAACGTTCTTTTTCTCTGTCTCAGTCAAATCACACAAGTAAGAGAAAGTGCTTAGTTCCTAAGCTATTCAAAGAAGAGGAAAGAAAGAGAAGGTTAGGCAAGAAAATTTGAGGTCAAATCGACCATATCAAACCAAATCAAGCTTAGGTAAAGGTTAAAGGTAACCCATTTTCTATTACATGCAAACTGCTTTCTTCTCTTCTTTCCATCTCTCTGCAAGTCCGAAAATGGCACACAAGGAAAAGTTGATTTCTGTTTCAACCTGCTGTGTATCTACGGTCACAAGTGATTCTTAGGGACCAAGTAGCTTTTCAATGGCTCAGATCCAGTTTACCATTGGAAGATTTTTGAGATTGCTATTTTATGCCTTTCGGTCAACAAGAGAAGGTCAGAAGCAAAGTTTCTAATATGAGGATTAATAAGAAAAAGTGAGTTTGTGGGTTGGTGAAGCACAGTGCTCAAGAAGTTGACCTAGGAAGAAGAACCCAGCAACATGCAAGGAGATAAAAGAGGATTTTTGCTCATTCAGAAGCAAGGAGAGATAACCCAGTGTATTGTGGTTTTGTTCTGTGAAGAAGCTCTCTAAAAAAGTTCTTCTACTTGGACAGTGCTCTCTTTCAAAGAAGCATTCCGCCAAAAATGAAGAACTAAATCAGAGACATAATTAACTGGTTTATCACATAGCAAAGAGGCTGTTGATGAAGTCAATCTCCTTCATGTTTTACAGATTGTAATTTACTTTTCTATATTTATCTTTCTGTAATTTCTTGAGTGAAAAGGCATATTGAGAGAGCTCAAGTAAAAGCCAATGAGTGAAAAAAGGTTGAGAGATACACTTGAGAGAAAAGCCTAGAGTTATTTTCAAATTTCTTTAGGTATGTCTGTGTCTTGTATCTTGTACCTGTGAGGTATCCCTTTCTTAGTTGAGTTAGCACTAAGAGTGAAGAGTTAGGTATTAGTATAGCCAATGTCAAGTTAGGTTAGAACTTGAGTGTGAAAGGATTGGGACAATCCTATGAATTGGTGTATGTAATGCTTCTAACTATAGTGAAAATTTCTCCATTATTGTGGAGGAGACTGGACGTAGGTTGCATAGCACAAGGCAACCGAACCAGGATACATGCTGGTGTTAGCTTCTCTCTTCTCTGTTGTGTTCTGTTTTCTGATATTCATGAGACAAAAATAAATTGTCTCATAAATTTGCCGCTGTTGAGTTCAAACAGAATCAGAATTAAAAGTTTATTTAAAAGGGTCATTTCAGTAACATAAAAGAAAGGCATAGATTCAACCCCCCTTCTCTAAACCTACTACAACCTTCACATATAATCATAAAAAAAATTGTGATTAATTAAAAATTTTTTTTGTTTATCTTTTTAATTTGTATATATTTAATGAAATTTATAGTTAAATAAAATATAATTGATTTAAAAATGAGTGACTTTAAAATTAAAATAAATTGAATATAAGTGAAAAGAAAGATTGCTATATGTATTATAATTTGTATATAAATTAATGAGAATCATTGCAGTTTAGTGGTACAAGCATGTTTGTTGTATCCTGGAGCAAGGGGTTCGGACCCCATTTGAAGGGAAATGGTTCTTCTTAATTTTTTTTAACAATTGAGGGAGTAAAGTGTGATCTTTCCATCATTAATTTTATAAGTGGGACCAAGAATAAATGAGAGAGAGAACAATGAAGGGTTAGAGATCATACTTTACACTCTCAATTTTTTTAACAATGGAGAGAATTCATTCCCCATGTGAAGCATTTTGAAATTTTTTTCAAAAATCATCACAAGCCTTGACACTTTGGCAGCGCTTGAGGGCCTGGAGCACATAGAGCACGGTGGAGTTGCAGATCGCTAGTCCATGGTAGATTCACCTTCAACTTTGACCGAGCAGCTCGGACCGGTCCGATTTTCGTCGGATTTGACTGGTTTTCACCGTTTCACACCGAGTTTGACCGGTTTGTACCGGTTCTCTACCTTAAACGGTCTTAAGCTTGGACTAGATCGGTATTGGGTTCGGTTTACCGGTCGAATCGACTGGTCCGGTCTGGTTTTAATAACTATGAGAAAAAGTCATTGAGAAAAAAGGTAAATAGGGGTACTTAGAGAGAAAAGCCAAAATTTATGTCATGTTTCTTTTGATTGTATTTTCGTTTTGTATCTTGTATCTGAGATATATTCCTTCCTAGGTTGGGTGAGCACTTAGCGTGTTGAGAGTTTAGAAAGTAACCTAGCCAAGTTAAGCTTATGTTGAAGCTTGGTTTGTTCCTGATAGGATTAGATTGAATCCTTAAAAATTGGTGTATGTAATACTTAAAAAGATAGTGAAAAATCCACCACAACACTTGATGTAGGTTGCATTGCATAAGGCAGCTGAACGAGGATATATGGTTGAGTCATCTTCTTCGTTACTCTGATTTTGTTTTTTACGATTTATGAGACAAAATAAAATTGTCTCCTATATAATCAATCTTGTAGTCTAAACAAAAGCAAAGTTTCATTTTCTAATTTGAGGACTTATTATTCAAGATTAAGAAAAGACCATAAATTCAATCTCCTTTTCTAGGCCATCAAGAATTTTCAAACTTTATAAAAATAAGACATAAATTTTTCTATTATATTTTTGAAAATTTATTTGTCCAAATAAAAATAATAAATTTGATTAAATCAAAAATTTATATATCTTATATTTATAAAATTCAAAATTTTAATGTAATAATTTTTTTAGAGACAAAAACATCTAATTCAAATTTTCTTAAAATCCTATTTAAATATATACTCTAAAAATATAAAATAAGAGTAAATTATTATACATTTTCAATGAAATATATATATTATTCAGGTTGCCGAAATACAACTTGTTAGATAATTGATGAAATTAAAGCGGTACAGAGGGCTGACATTAATATTGTATACCAAAATGTCATGAATGAATTATGGTCAGAGTTCACGTGCCGTGTAATTCTTAAGAATTTTCGTTGAAAATAAACAAGCTTTGTTATAAAATTCTACCTACTTATTAAAAATTAGGTTGACATAAAATCTGCTGCATCTCCTAAAAATTTAATGTGGAATATGATATTTAAACAATCTAAACAACTCAAACAACTACATAATTATTTATGTTAGGTCTTATGGTCAACAATTCTCATTGCCAAAATGCTAATTACATAATTATTTACTGTTTCTTATACGTTTTTAGTTATATAATTTGAAAAGATCAATATTAAATTAATGGGGAAGTCTATAATTCTAAGACTTATATGCATATAAATAAAAACTCATGCTCAAATTCTCTAACTAATAGAAGTCTTCTGTGTTAAATTCGGAATAGATTGAAAGAAATTGCGTGAGAGAAGAGAACGTTTTTTTTTTTTTCTTTTTAAAGATGACTTTTGGGGTTATATTTTTTTCTTCTAAAGTTAATAATAAAACTCAAACCCATAATTTTTAGATAAATATAAAAAAATTATGTCATTTAAATTATAATTTGTCAGAACTTTTGATATTATACTTAATGAAAAAGAAGATGACTATATTATATTGTCCAAGTGAATATTGTTTATTGTGGCATACTATATGTAATGATACCTACACACAAGCATTCAAGCTATTTTATTTCATGTATAATTATTTATTAAAGTAGTGTTCTACAAATTTCTACCTAACTACAAACTCTTCATTTATTCTTCCTCATTCTTTGCAGTTTGAATCATGGATGGTTTAGTAGTACAAACGCGTAAATGAAACCGCATGCTTTTGGAGGCTTATTATTCAAAAATATTATTTAAAAAGATAAGGGAGTAAATTATAATATAAGTCAATTAAGTCAAATTTTTTTATTTTTTATTTTAAAAATCAAAAAATTAGAATAGTAATATTTTTTTAACAGATGTATTTTTTAATTAATTAGCTGAAATTGGCTTTACTATTAATTAATTTTTTAATAGAACCGATATTATTTTTATATTTGACATGGCATAATAATATGATAAAAAATAATCATGTTTATTTTACACGCGCGTTGACGCAACATTAATTCATAAAATTTTTAAATAGTATAGTAATAGTACTTTAGAGTTTTCTTTCTATTATGATATGATATGATAATATGTGATATTAAAAGGTAATGTTTGTTTATGGATACGATTTGATTTAATAAGATTTCGATGCAAGTATAATATAGCAGTGTTTGTCTCCGTAATTAACAGAATAAAATTAAAAAAAATATGTAAAGAGTACACAAAAATAAAGAAAATTGTGTGATGTTGAAAAAATTATAAAAATAAAACTAAATACGTCCCGCCCGAAGGATAAAAGTCATTTAATATGCTCCTATTTGGAGGATAAAAGATGTGATTAAGATGGCAGAATTGAAGAAGCAAAGATTTGGTAAAAATATTAGCTAGCTGCTCAAGAGAGGAAATAGAAAGAGGTTTCATCACTCCAATTTGGAATTTCTATCGAATTAAGTGATAATTAACCTTTAAATGTTTTGTCTGTTAATAAAAAATCGGATTAACAGCAATATGGAGGGGATTATCAAAATATAAAATTGGTGGCCGGATAGGAGAAATGTGTAAAAATTATAACACATTTAGTATCCATTGAAGTTCACAAGTTATGTTGACAAGTGCACGTTATTCAGTTTCAGTGGATGAGCGGGCAATGGTGGTTTGTTTCTTGGTTTTTCAAGAGATTAAAGAGCTACCCAAGAAGAAACAACAGCCTGTTAAAAATCGCTGAGTGTGAGGACATTCGGCATAATCAGAGTCACTAACGTCGAGAAGCTGAATTTATTCTCTTGGGAATAAAAAGTCCTTTGCCAGGCTAACTTTCAAATATCATAATCCACACTTGCCCATTTGAAGATGAGAGTCAGTAGGAGATGACATAAATTGACTTAATTGTTGAGTGGCATACATTATATCTGGTCGGATAGTGGTGACATAGACAAGACACCCAATCAAACAACAATAAACAAAAGGGTCAGATAGCAAAGGACTATTGTCTTGATATAGTCTTGTGGCACTATCCATTAGAACAGAGGCAGATTTAGTACCTAATAAACCAGAATCTTCCAAAAGATCAAGATAGTATTTTCTCTGAGATAAGCAAATTTTCTTTGCTAATTGAGCAACTTCAATACCCAAAAAATATTTTAATGGCCAAAATCTTTAATTCAAAAGTGTTGGTACAAAATAGACTTAATGGCAGCAAGTTCAGAAGTAGAATTACGAGTGAGAACAATGTCATCAATATATATTAGAAGGATATAAATTTGAGCACTAGTGAATTTAACAAAGATAAAAGAAACTTATGATGAGAAGATAAAAGAGAAGAAAAAGATATAACTGAAGATAGAAGATATCAACACTCTAAACGAGAGAGATTTGTGGAGATGAGAGAGAAATTACACAAGTAATCAGAGAGATATGCTAAAAGTCGGTGAGTCGGTCGGAATGACGAGGACGGAGTTGCTCAAGTGATGAGAAAGGTGACGTGGGATGAATGAAGAGGTGATGGTGGACTAGTGTCTATTGCGAAAGGAGGAGAAGATATATGACTTGAAATAGATTCGGTGGTGGGTTTAAGTTGGCTAGGATACGAGAGTGAGGAAGAATGAGAGGTTGTTGGAGAAAAGAAAAAATTATATGAAAGTGGGTTAATAAGTATGAGTGAGGGTCCAACTAGAAGACTAACTGAATCTTGTTTTAAAAAAAAAAGCGTGACTGACAATGTTAGGTTGAATGTATGGAATTTGACATTTTTTATGACTAAGAACAAAATCAATTCATAAAAAATCACATTTCTAAAAATCTCAATTCTTTTATCTTATAAAACATAATATATTATTTAATACCATATTAAAAACTAATAAACACAGCTTTTTTGGCCTTTGGATCAAATTTTGATCTATTTGCCATTAGCCCATTAGGATAGAAATAAATATAAACATCTAAAAACTTTAAGGTTATGATAATTTGATAGATGATTAAATAAAATCTCAAATAGTATTTTAAAATTAATTACAGATGATGGAACTTTATTAAGCAAATAAACAGCATGTTTAACGGCATAAGACCAAAAAGATAATTGTAAATTAGATTGAAATATAAGAATACGAGCTATATTTAAAATATGTTGATACTTGTGTTCTACCCTCTCATTTTGTTGAGGAGTTTCAACACAATTACGTTGATAAATAATGCCCTTTGAAGCATAAAAATAATGTAAAATGAATTCTGGTCCATTATTGGCATGGACAACTTTAACTTTAGAATTGAATTGTGTTTAACTAAAGTAATAAAATTCTTTACATGATTTTGGAATGCTCCTTTTGATTTTAATAAAATAACTTATGTAAAGGGACTAAAATCATCAACAATAATAAAAAAATATTTATAATTATGAATAGAATTTTGTCGAAACAAACTCCAAATATCAAAATGTAATAAATCAAAATTTACATTAGTTTGATAAAACTTTAAGAAAATGAAAGTTTCTTTTGCTTAAAAAGATGATAAATGTCACAAACCTCATCATGATGCATAGAAATAAAAGAAAAATATTTATATAAATGATTGAGTTTTTGTCCAGAAAGATTTTTTAAATGAAAATACCATACATTTAAAGGCGTAATGGGTGAAAATCGGATAAAATTTATGAAATGGGTAGTGAATGGATTTTTATCGAAATTGGATTCAAGAACATATAATTTCTCTTTCATTTTGTCAAAATCAACTGTCCTCAAATTATTGGCCTGTAGAGTGCAAAAATTTTTTGAGATGGAGATAATATTAAAATTGAAATGAGATAGATAAAGAACATCATAAAGAAGTAAGGAGGATGAAAATTGAACAAGTAATAATACTTTGGGAGACATTTGGTAAATAAACAATAATAGAAAAAATTTGTGTGTAAGAAATGAATTAAGACAAATTTAATGTAATGTGATTTGTAACACCAGAATCAATGATCCAATACTACGTAAAGATAAAGAAGATTGTGTAAAAGATGATTGTAAATTAAATTGAAATATAAGAAGACGAGCTATATTTAAAATATGTTGATACTTGTGTTCTATCTTTTCATTTTGTTGAGGAGTTTCAATATAATTACGTTGATGAATAATACCCTTAATGTAAAATGAATTCTGGTCCATTATCAACATGGATAACTTTAACTTTAGAATTGAATTGTATTTAATTAAAGTAATAAAATTCTTTACATGATTTTGAAATTCTCCTTTTGATTTTAATAAAATAACTTATATAAAGCGACTCAAATCATTAACAATAATAAAAAAATATTTATAATTATGAATAGAATTTTGTTGAAACAAATCCCAAATATCAAAATGTAGTAAATCAAAACTTACATTAATTTGTTAAAATTTTAAGAAAATGAAAATTTCTTTTGCTTAGAAAGATGGCAAATGTCACAAGCCTCATCATGATGCATAAAAATAAAAGAAAAATATTTATGTAAATGATTGAGTCTTTGTCCAAAAAGATTTCTTAAATGAAAATACCATATATTTAAAGGTGTAATGGGTGAAAATCGGATGAAATTTAAGAAATGAGTAGTGAATGGATTTTTACTGAAATTGGATTCAAAGACATATAATTCCTCTTTCATTTTGCCAAAATCAACTGTTCTCAAATTGTTGGCCTGTAGAGTGCAAAATTTTTTTGAAATGGAGATAATATTAAAATTGAAATGAGATAGATAAAGAACATCATAAAGAAGTAAAGGGTGAAAATTGAACAAGTAACAGTAATTTGGGAGATATTTGGTAAATAAATAATAAAAAAAAATTGTGTGTAAAAAACGAATTAAGACAAATTTGATTTAATGTGATTTGTGACACCATAATTAATTATCTAATACTTTGTAAAGATAAAGAAGATTGTGTTATGTATTTCTTGATTTTTTTTTTAACTAAAGATAGAGAGACTCGAACCTGTAACTTCTTAAGTGAGTATGGAGAGACTATGTCATTTGAGTTATAACTCATTAACTATATATTTTTTAATTGAAAAAATTATAAAAGTCTAAATATATAAGCTGAAATTTATAGATTGGTGTAAAATTTTTTTATTGTTATTATAGGTAAATTAAAAGAGTAGTTTAATAATAACAATATTATTTCAAAAAAAAAATGTTAACAATTACTACGTAATTCAAAAAAATGGTTATATATAGGTTTGGTATTTTAGTTTGGCATCTCTCTCATATATTTTTATATTTTAATATAATATTTATCAAGATTTTTTTATTATTACCCCTATATGATGTTAAACTCAATAAATATAGTTTGTTATAACCGAGACTAGGGTTTAGGTATGAGTGACGGAGTGAGCGGGGGATTCACGAAGAGGGTGACATAACCAGTAATGCCGGCGGTAGAACTAAGGGAGAGAGCGTCGGGGGGTTTGTATCTGGTGAGAAGGAGGAGGGTACTAGGGTTTCTAAGGAAGAACATGGCTTTCAAAAGGTTTCCTTCCGCGACATGGTGACTGGACAGAAGTCTCCGTCTCCTATGCTTTGGAATGAGGCTTTAGATGGAGAGAGGCTAGCCAAGGTGATCAAAGAGAACCACGGGGATTCGCATCCTCCTCGGGTCATCTTCTCAAAAGAAGGGCTAGCGGCGTTATCTGTACCATATAAGGAAGCGATCGTCGTCAAAGTCTTGGGCAAGCATATAAGTTACACGGCAATGGTGCATAAGCTGGGTATGGTGTGGAGATTGAAGGGTGGGTTTCAAGTTCTGGATGTAGGAAATGGTTATTTTCTGGTGAAGTTTGATGCTTTCGAAGATCGGGAGAGGGTATTACTTGGTGGTCCTTGGATGATATCTGGGTTCTATCTTGCTGTAAAACCATGGTCACCTGAGTTCTATTCAGAGGAGGAGGTTTTTGGATCCACCATGGTATGGGTACGCTTTTACGGCTTAGGGATTCGTTACTACCATGAGAAGGCTATGTTGAGGATCGTCGCTGCGGTGGGAAAGCCAGTGAAAGTCGATGTAGCAACTAAGATGGCAGCAAGAGGGAAGTATGCGAGGGCTTGTGTGGAGATTGATTTAGGCGTTCCCATTACTCGTAGTGTTGAGATGGATGGGAGGGTTTTGGATGTTGAATATGAAAGCCTTGAGTTGGTCTGCAATACGTGTGGTTGTTATGGGCATGTTGGTGTGGACTGTAAATTGATTAGTTCAATTTCAGCGAACATTGATAAAACAGGGGTGAATGAAGACAAGGAACAAGATCATGAGAAGATAGATCAGGTGCCATTTTCTTCTAATATTGAGAAGCCTTTTGTTTTTGGTAGTACTACAATTGGGATAGAGAAGAATAAGGATAAGGAAGTGCATGTAATGGAAGGGACACATGCAGGGGATACAACGTGGACCAAAGTGGAAAGAAAGGCAAAGGGCAAGAAGGTCTTTTTGGGTAGGCATGACCAGGATAAGTCCAAAAAAGTTTATGTGGATAAATCTTCTAATTATGTTGCTAAAGGAAAACCTGCTATGAAAGGCATCAATGTGGTTGAATCAGCTTTACACATAAGTAAGGACAATCAAGTGCTAAAACAAGCGAGGAACTTTAAATTAGCTTCGTTAGGTTTTACCTCTGCTCAAGGTGTGACGGGTGGCAAGCAAGGACCTGGTTCAGAACGGGCAGGGGCTTATTCGCAAGGCGCGGGGACTTCTAAAACGCCATTCAAAAGTAATTTAAAGAGATTAAGGCCTAATTCTCTTCAGAATTCTCCGATTGAGAATGGGCACAGTGTGGTTACAGTGGAGACCCCGCTCACTACCCTCAAATAATCTGAGGTGTGGGTCTCACTCCAAGTAATATTAATATGGATTGTGCAAACATTATAGCTTGGAATGTGAGAGGAGCTGGAAATAAGCTGGCTCGGGTGCATCTGAAACAATTGGTAAAGAATTTTCATCCGTACGTTTTTATCATTTTAGAGACTCATTGTGCTTTCCAAAAGATGGCTGTCTTTTGGAACAGATTAGGTTATATTCCTATTCATATTGAAGAAGCTCAGGGGCATAGTGGAGGTATTTGGGTGCTCTCTGCATGGCCCGGAGTATCTTGCAATGTCGTGGCAGCGAGTTCGCAAGTGGTGTGTGTTGAGTTTTCGAATGGCGGTTTTTCTTGGGTCTGTGCAGCAATTTATGTAAGTCCCGTTCCTAGCAAAAGGGAAGAAGCTTGGAGGGTTTTGACAGATTTTTCTAGAAATTATTCAGGTCCTTTATTAGCTATTGGGGATTTTAATGAGATCCTTCTTTCATCTGAGGTTAAAGGTGGGAACTTTGTCTCTCGAAGGGTAGAGCGGTTTGGAGCTCTTCTAGATGAGTGTGGTTTGATTGATTTGGGAGCCCATGGATCTTTGTACACTTGGTTCAGACATATGCAGGGTAATCGGTTCATCTCGAAGAGGCTGGATAGGGCTGTGGCTACTGATGCTTGGTGTTTTCGTTTTCCGGAAAGCTATGTGGAGAATTTGGCGAGGATGCATTCTGACCACTGTCCCATTATGATACGATGTCAAGGTAATGATAGAAGAGTCGGGGTAAAACCTTTCCGTTTTCAAGTAGCTTGGTCTTATCACCTAAGTTTTTTGTCGGTGGTCAGGGGTGCTTGGGACAAGGGTAGACCCAATCCTATTCGTTGCCTTTCTCAGGTCAGAGATGATGCTTTGGCCTTTAACCGAGACGTCTTTGGGAATATTTTTAAAAGAAAGAGGGAATTGGAGAGGCGTGTGACCAGTATCCAACAGCGAATGGAGAGAGTTGATGCTTTATCCCTCATACAGAAAGAAAGGGAGTTACAGGCTGAATATAGTAATCTGCTTATGCAAGAGAAGTTGTTTTGGTATCAAAAATCCCGAGAGCACTGGGTCAGATTTGGAGATAGAAATACTAAGTTCTTTCATATGCAAACCATTATGCGGAGGAAGCGTAACAAGGTTCAGGGGTTGTTTTTGGAGGATGGAAGATGGAGTACTGATCCGCAAGAACTCGAAGAATGTGCAATTGGATTTTATAGAGATCTTTTTTGTAATGTGGAACAGGTAGAACTTGATGTGATTGGGGGATCAGGAATTACCTTCTTTATCTCGTGAGGCTATTGAAAGTCTCACAAGAAATGTTTCTAAAGAAGAGGTTAGGAAGGTGGTTATGGGCATGAACTCTTTTAAGGCCCCAGGTGCCGATGGTTTTCAGGCTTTTTTCTTCAAGGAATATTGGGAAGTGGTTGGTACAGAGGTATGGGAACTTGTTAAGAAGGCTTTCGCTGGGTTTGATCTGGATAGTGCTCTGTTTGACACTTTGGTGGTGCTGATTCCTAAAGTTGATAACCCGTCTCGCATGAAAGAGTTTCGTCCTATCAGCCTCTGTAATGTCATCTACAAGATTATAACTAAGGTGGTTGTGGAGAGGTTACGACCTTTTCTACAAGATATCATTGGTCCTCTGCAGGGAGGGTTTATTCCTGGAAGGGGTGCCCAAGACAATATTATTGTAGCCCAGGAAGTTCTCCATTTTATGAAGAAAACCAAATCAAAGAAAGGTATTCTTGCTTTTAAAATTGACCTAGAAAAGGCTTATGACAGGGTGAGCTGGGAGTTTTTGGAGCAATCTCTCCTAATGTTTGGCTTTTCAGGTACTATTGTTTCTCTTATTATGAAATGTGTAAAGTCTTCCTCCCTTTCTCTAATGTAGAATGGTAACCGGTTGGATGGTTTTCAGCCAAAGAGGGGTTTGAGGCAAGGAGACCCGATGTCTCCTTATTTATTTGTTATTTGTATGGAGAGGTTGAGTTGCCTCATTGCTAGGCAAGTGGAGGTTGGTAGATGGAAACCAGTGACTGTGTCTAGGGGAGGTCCTGTAATCTCCCATCTCCTTTTTGCAGACGACCTTATCCTTTTTTGCAAAGCGAAGAAATCTCAAGTGCTTCATGTTTTGGACACTATGGCCACCTTTTGCAGAGCATCTGGTATGAAGGTGAATTTTGACAAATCTCGTGCTATCTGTTCTATGAATGTTTCTAGACAACGTAAGGATCTCTTCACTGGTATTTCTTCTATCCGATTTGCTAATTCTCTGGGAAAATACCTTGGTGTCCCCCTCAAGCATGGCAGAGTTACTAAAGCTGATTTTAATGATGTGGTTGATAAGCTTACTAATAGGCTAGCATCTTGGAAAGGTCGCTTCCTTAATAAAGCTGGTCGGATTTGCCTTGCTAAATCAGTTTTATCTTCTATACCTATTTATAGGATGCAAGTAAGCCTTTTTCCATCAGGTGTGTGCTCTAACATTGATAAGTTTACTAGAAGTTTTATTTGGTGTAGTAGTCATAATCACCGTGGTCTTCATTTAGCATCTTGGAGAGTTTTGACGACTCCGAAAAAGTTTGGAGGTCTTGCTTTGCGGGAGTCGCGGTTGGTCAATTTTTCTTTATTAGGAAAGCTAGTTTGGCAAATTTTGATGAATCAAGAGAAACTGTGGGTCAAGATTATGCTTCAAAAATACCTCCAGAATAGAAACATATTTGCAGTTAAAGCAATGGGTTCTTCATCGTATATATGGAAGTCTATTGTGCACACAGCTTCCGTATTAAAGGAAGGGTTTGTTTGGAAAGTGGGAGCTCTTTCTAAGAATTTCTGGTTTGACTCTTGGTTGCACTCTGGGCCAGTAGGAGCGAGGGTTGAATTTCTTGATATTTGTGAGGCTGCTTTGACCATTGAAGATGTTTACCGTGATGGAGTTTGGCATTTGGAGAGGATTTACTCTTTTATTCCTATGGACTTAAGGGAAGACATTCTTAGTTTAGTACATATTTCGGTTTCTGGTCGTGATTTGGATTGGAGTTGGGAGCACACTCTTTACTCTGCTAAACAAGGATATTTATGGTTAATTCAGAATAAGTTGAATTGGGATAGGAATATCAATTGGCTTTGGCTTTGGAAGGCGCGGGTCCCTGAAAAGTTGAGGCTCCTAGTGTGGCTTTGCCTTCATGATGCTGTACCAACTCAATATCTGCGTTTTCGGCGACATCTCTCCTCCTCATCCTTATGTACACGTTGCAATCAACTTCCGGAGACAATTCTTCATTGTTTTCGGGATTGTGAAGTGGTGCGATCAGTTTGGGTTTTTCTAGGTTTTTCTGATGTGTGTTTCTTTGGCTCTCACGAGGTGCATGATTGGTTCAAGCATGGCCTCCTCAATGAAGGTTGTTCCAAATTTGCAGCTATAATATGGTCAATTTGGCAAGACAGAAATATGGGTAATTTTCAGGGAATTTTTGGATCTGCTGGGTCAATTGCATACAAGGCTCGCAGGTGCATGGTGGATTTTGAATATACAACTCAGAATCGAGTATGTTGCATCCAGGGATTAAAATTTCTGTCTTGGTCTCCGCCAAAACCTGGTGCTTGGAAGTTAAATTGTGATGGGAGTGTGAACTTAGGAGATGATTGTGCTTGTTTTGGATGGGTAATTCGCGATAGCTCCAGTCAATGGGTAATGGGATGCTTAGGAAATTCCTTTGGATCTAGTGTCATCAAGATGGAGTTGTGGAGTATATGGAAAGGTTTGGCTTGGGCTTGGGAGGCGGGTCTTAAGCTTGTTGTCTGTGAGACAGATTGCGCATCAGCTTTTGAGCTAGTGACTAGTTGGCAAGTTCCACTCTGGCATCTTGAAAAAGAAGTGATACAACTGATCTTTGACTTGAAGTTAAGAAGGGATTGGGATATTCGTTTTGAGCTTATCCCGAGAGAAGCTAATATCGTGGCAGATCGGTTGGCAAAGATGGGATCTGGAGGTAGCGGAGCTGATGAGGTTCACCTTTGGCACCAGCCGCCAAAGGTGGTTTGTCCTCTCTTGCTGTTAAGAACCTGATTTCTTTTCTTTTTCTTTTCTGCTCTTTTGTTTTTTCTCTTGGTTGTTCACAAAAAAAAAACTCAATAAATATTGTAATGTCTACATTATAACTTAATTATTAAATAAGATATTTTAATAAAAAAATTGAAATTACTTTTTATTTTTAAATTTTTAATTAATACAAAAATAACTAAAGTAAAATAAATATGCATATTGGGATATTTACATGTGTGCGTGTGTAAGAGGAACACATCAATGGTGAGACACACATCTAAAACATAAATTGATATCTTATATTTTATAGGTTAATAGTCAAATTTATCATTGAAAGATCATTCATTCTTTAAATTAGTTTTTAAATAATTTTTTAGTCATATTAGTCTTTGAAAGATAAAACGTAAATCAAATTGATTATTTTGTTAGTTAGATTATGACGTGTCATGTTAAGTGACACGTGTCATTAGATGATTGGTCAGTGACACCTAACACGTCATGTGTCATTTGACATGTAAAAGTTATTTATAATCAAAATATTTCTTAAAAGTTCAGATGTAAGTCATTTTCATCTTTAAAATTTTAAAAAATAATCAAATTAATCCTTATATATAAATTTTTTAATTTTTTCTTCATAATATTAAATTTAAAATATTTTTTAATAGTACTAATTTTAATATTATTTTTAGACCTTAATAAATAAAATTTTCTTTATATAAAATAATAAAATAATTAAATTATTATAAAGTTATTTTGTCATTTGTATTTTAAAATTTTACTTTTTTAAATTATAATTTTTTTATAGTGAAATGTTTTTATTTAAACGAATTTATCAATTATTGTTGATTATATATTTAAAAATTTAATATTTTAAATCTCACTAAATAATATAGTTGTTATTTTAAAATTTAAATATTTTAAATTTTGAAAATTATAATTTTTATTATTATTTAATTTATATGGTAGAATTCAATAATTAAAAAACCGATTTGTCGAATCACTTATTGAATTTTAATATAAAATATTTATATGATAGAACTCAAATTATTGTTGAATCTTAATAACTAGTATATAACTAGTATATACTAAAAGTTTTAATATTTTGGATTTCACTAAATAAATATAGTAGTTATTTTAAATATTTTAATCTTTTATTCAACAAGTGATCCCATAAATCGATTTTTAAATTATTGAGTTCTATCATATAAATTAAATAATAATATAAATTATAATTTTAAAAAATTTAAAAGATTTAAATTTTAAAATAACTATTATATTATTTAGTGAGATTTAAAATATTAAATTTTTAAATATATAATCAACAATAATTTGATAAACTCGTTTAAATAACAAAATTTCACTATAAAAAAAACTTACAATTTAAAAATATAAAATTTTAAAATACAAATGACAAAATAATTTTATAAATTATTATTTTATGTAAAGAGAATTTTATTTATTAAGGTCTAAAAATATATTAAAATTTGTACTATAAAAAAATTTTTAAATTTAATATTATAAAAAAATATAAAAAGTTATATAAGGACTAATTTGATTAATTTTTAAAATTTTAGGGATGAAAATGATTTACGTTTGGACTTTCAGAGACTATTTTCATTATAAATAACTTTTTTATATGTCAAGTGACACGTGGCGTGCTAGGTGTCATTGACCTGACACGTCAACTAATCATCTGGTGACACGTGGCACTTAACGTGACACGTCATCATCTAACTAGCGGAAGGACCAATTTAACTTACGTTTTATCTTTCAAGGACTAATATGACTAAAAAAACATTTGAGAACTAATTTGAATAATGGGTGATCTTTCAATGACAAATTTGACTATTAATCCCTTATATTTTTTACTTTTTTAGGATAAAAGCTAGTATATTTTAGATAAAATAAAGAGTGCAGCACTTCTTAAAAATTAATCTGTTATCAAAGATTATCAGGTAAATTAAATTTATTTATTTATTTATTATTATTATTATTATTATTATTAGCTAAACGAACAAGTTGGCACAGACAAAAAAAAAAAACTAAATTCCTCTATTACTCTATTATTGTCTATCTGATGTCTTCAAACATTTTTATTGTTGGCTGGCAACACTCCTACGATTGTTCTGGCGGTAACAGATTTGGAGGCTCTTAAACTCACTCCCTTCTACTTTTACCATGAATGACCTTTCAAGCCCGAGAAATCGCTGCCATCGAAAAGGGAAACGCCTCTCCGTCGCCACTGCTGGCCGACTAACTCCAAGTGCAAAATCGATCCTAGAGAAGAACCCTGTCTCCATAAAGACGTCATAGTCACACTAATTCTTAGATGACGACGTCCATGGCCAATATACTTCATTAGACCTCGCCGGCGACAAAGAGACACCCCATTCGTTAGGTACCTTTCGCCATTCTCTCCCAAATTGAAACGATTGCTAAGAAATCTAATTTGATGTTTCAGAGTCTCTCCTTAACTCCACTATAATTTTTTATGGAGGGCTCATGCTCTAAATTCTCTCTAATTTTATGCATTATTTATTTTAACTTTAAAGCCCAACTGCTTTTTTTTTGTACAAACATATTACTTTTAATATTTATATATTTTTTGTTTTGAACTTTAGTCTAATATCTAAAATTTAAAAAAAAAATCTAAAATTTATAAAAAAAAATGGTTAACCTGATTAACAAGTTACCTTTTTTAATCCAACCATTTAAATAAAATATAATAAATAAAGAATTTAAATTTAATGAATTAATAAAGTGTGCAATATTTCATACTTAACAAAGAACGTTTAAGGTTGAGTCATTTTTCAGACCTAGAAATAAATAATAAAAAAATAATTCATTTTGGAAAGTTGTGGTCCAATTGTTTGAATGAGTTCATGGCTTCAATTTAAGTCTTTGCTCTGTTTAAATTTTCTCAGAGCTTTTTCCACTTATCACGGTCTTCAAATCCATAGTACATACCACGGCATTGCCTATGCATATTGCATACATGGAACCATCATACCCACCAATGCCACACCCTAACAATGTTTAACATCATTTTGACCTTGATTATTACATAGCAAACTTAGGTCGAAATTCTGGCATCCTATGTTTTTCAAAAAGAGAGTGGAATTTGAATTCCAATGCCATTGTGGTTGATTCTTTGCTATTTGCAAAGTAGCTTTCTTTCCTTTTTTTTTTTTTCCTTTTTTTTTTGGGGTCAACATTCAACAAGTTTTGTTACACGGTTTCATAAATTTTCCAATCGATAGTGATTACCCAAGAAATGGATTAGTATAAAGAGGGATATTGCTGTCTTGCTGAGCTGCTTTAATTTGGACCATTCAGTCAACACCAAGAACAATATCTGTCCTATGATAATAAACAGGAATATTTTTAAAATAAAAATAAAAATGAAAATAAATTTAAGAATGATTAAGAATATGGTACACTCGTCAAGTAAAATACTCAAATTTCTAACCAACAAACCAGCTCTAATAGTTTAGTTAGCCATCAGTTTAATATAAGTTAATATTCTTGGAATTGTGTGACAGTTTTGTAGAACAAGACAAGAAACTTACTCATCTTAGGTTCACAAAGGGATAAAGTTCAAGAATTGAAGACAAAGGATAAAGACAAGTATATGTGTGTGTTGTATGGATGTCATCATAATCTTTGTAGAGATATATGCAACCATAAAAGTCTACAAAATCAAAATGTTTCTGGTATGTTCCTTCCAAGCATCTGGACCCCATTCTAAGATACAGCCAAGGCTTCAGTTCAATCTTCACTTGAACTATATTTGCAGTTCCAGGATTCTAGTATGCACAAAGTCAAAGAGAAAACATGGGCAAGATAATGACAACATCAAGGAACAATGGCACCCAAGTCAAAAACATATCGCTACACCAAATGAAGGGTAAAAAACAATAACTTCTTAAAATCATTCCATAGTCAAATTTCTTCAAAGTTATATCCAAAACTGAAGGAACATCCAAAGAGGAACAAGCAGCCTTATTAGATATAGGGCTGTCAAACAGCCCATTTAAGCCCGGCCCTTTTAAGCCTGTGAATTAAATGATCTGACTTATTTTAATTTGTTTTATTTGGGGACTATAAAATTCTCAGTACCGTTTTATGGTCAGTCTGATGGGTTAAACGGATTAACCTTTTTATTTTTTTATTTTATTTTTTAAAAATATTTTGACAAAAAATATCATTTTTAGGTTAAAAATCTTAAACAAATAGTTTTTTTTTAGTTGATGGATCGGATCTTCAAGTTGGATCGATAGAAAAATTGGCTAAAAGGGCTACTTTTAAAAAAAATTGTAAAGAAAAAATAAATGGCCGCTTGTTTAGCCTGCAGGCTAGTCCGTTTAACCAAAAACTTAAACGGATTTAATTTTAGGGACAAAGACAATCTGTTTAAACGAATAAATAGGTCAGATGAATTTAGCCCATTTTAACCGTCCTAATTAGAAATGGAATATAGCATATGGGCAACTGAACTACAACTTCATCTTCATCCGGCTATCGGTATTTGATATTCACCTTAATCAACAACTAAGGTTCCAAAACCATCATTAACTATCTAAGGAAAATGAAAAACCAAAAGTAACTCTTAAAGAAGAAGTAAAGAACTACTCTTCTTATATATAACATCAAGCATTCCATACTACGTGATGTGGGACTTTGGATATCCCATAACAACACACTGCCGGGATATATGTGTACGGTGTACCTCACTACCTCGTGTGTAACTCCGGATGTCCTCGGCTTCTCCTCCAACGCCATGGCAGCCTGAGGTCATAGCACAATGTCAAATAACATGTCATTTGATTAAATTTAAGAATTTTACGTCAAAACAACACCAATTGGCTCTCTCCCTTTCCTTTCCCCATTCATGATGATGAAGCTCTAGCAGCAGCTTAATAACCAAAATGCACATTCATGAAATGTGGCTAGTCTACACATACTATAGAAAAAATTGTCAGTTTCAGAGGCATTTTGAAATGAAATGCACAAGCAGCATGTCAATGTTAGCTCTTATCAAAACAATGGGAGGGGATTTTATATTTCACAACTTGCATGCAAAGGTAAAACTGAGGCAAGTGAAAAAGCTGTTGACAGCATTCTATGATTTTGTTTTTCCTAAGATATTCTTAGTTTACAAATTTATATTTCACACTAATTTCCTCCCTGGCAATGTGTACGAACATAATATCATAATATAAAATGCCTGAAAGCCATTTCCCCTTAATTAGCCGAACTAATTGAAGATATCATAATATAAAATTTCTCCCATATTTGCCAACTGGTTGAATAGTTCATATATACACAACACTAACCCTTGATTATTTATTTAAAATGCGTAAATCAAGTTATGGAACTTGGAATGAACAGCAAAATTATCAGCAGTCAATCAAGGGATATCATAAGTAAATTACTATATGAAGCAAATATCGAACAAGTTCCTAAAAATTATAATAGTAGATCCTGATAGAGTGAAATACCTCTAGAGTTTCAATTTTTTAGAACTTGCTTAATAGTTTATTTTTTAACTTGTAAGTCTATTGCAAATTCTTTTAACAACTTACCTATTTTATTTTTCTCGTTTTTGGAAATGAAAACAAAGCACTCTAAATGTAACTTGAGTAGATGGACTTTAGAAGCTAAAGTTTGATTAGTTATTGAGAGCATTAGAAATTCCAGCTGGCAAAGTTAGTTAGAAAACAGTTAGTCTGTTAAGTTAGTTGATGCATGTTGTATATAAGCAGCACGTGAAAGTTGGTGTAAGATTGATTGAGAATTAAGCAATCTATGTTCCAATGCTAAACTCATCTGATCTTCTCTCTATGTTCTCATCTCTACAATCTACATTCTCAGCTTCATCGTAACAATTATTAGGCCATATCTTATTTTAATAATTATTTGGAATCATTTTTAATTGTACATTAACAAAGACAAGTGAAATTGTTTTTGCATTGACTTGATAATTCATAGTACCGCCACTTGAAGCTTGTGTGATAGATAGTCAAACAGTTCTAAGTGGAGAGAAAATAATAAATTTGTAATTCAATCTCTCCTTATTGTACATTTATTCAACTGAGCTGACACGGAACAAGTCAAAGCGTGTGACCAGCCACGCACACCCATTGACCCACAAACATAGTGCTACAGTTGATGTTGGGATTGAGTTGAAGGAAATCAGCTGTGCTCATTTCAAATCTTGAAGCGATGGTGTCGCACGTCTCCCCTGTTTCCACTCCATGAAAGCTGCTGCACACGGGACCTGCAACTGCTAATATTTTTATCGATTATGTTATTTGTAAACTAAAATTAGCCACTATCATTATAAAATATATGTTAAAATATAAAATACATTAAAAATAAATCAAATTATAAAGTAAATGGCAGAAATAAGCTAGCTTCCATGAGATTTTACATGATTAAGCCAAACGAAAAAATGAGACATGTATCAACCAAAAGCATGTCTCTATATAATCGAATCAACCACATTCGAACTAAGAAGTTTAGTAATTCGAATCAACCCTGTTCGAATTAGTGAGGATGTTTGCAGTCTTAGTAATTCGAATCATACTGATTCTAACCATGCATGGAGAAGCCCAAATTCAAATTACATAGTGAAAAATTTTCACTCCGCCTCTGTCTCTGCCACCTACTGATTCTAATCATAATTTTTCACTATGTAATTCGAATTTGGGCTTCTCCATGCATGGTTAGAATCAGTATGATTCGAATTACTAAGACTACAAACACTCTCACTAATTCGAACAGGGTTGATTCGAATTACTAAGTTTCTTAGTTCGAATGGGGTTGATTCGAATTATATAAAGACATGCTTTTGGTTGATCTATGTCTTATTTTTTCGTTTGGTTTAATCATGTAAAATCTCATGCAAGCTAGCTTATTTATGCCATTTGCCCTAAATTATATATGTATTTATACATAAATATATTGATAACTAATTTTAATGGCTGATTTTGGTATAGCATTTTCGTATTTTTATATATGTCTAGCCTAAATTACTTGATTTTATATTTAGGCAAGTTTGATTGAGTTTTTTTTTTAATTTGAATTTTTTTTAAGAGATTTTAAAAAAAAAATTATATTTAAATATCTTATAAAAAAATTTTTTATTTATTATGTAAAAATATTTTTTTTAAATAAAATAAATTTATATTATTTTCTCCTTAGCATTACTGATCTTATTTTATCTCTTAAACTTAATTTATTAACAATGTTTAAAATTATATTAAGAATTTAATTTTGATACATAATCATTCAATTATATTTATTTATTTGATGACTATTCTCACATAATCAGTATAAAAGATAATTACTGTTACTCATATAATATTAAATATTTAAATTGAAGTATAAAATTATTTTAGTGTATTAAAATTAAATTTTTATAATAAAAAAAATTAATTCCACTTGTTTATAATAAAATTAAATTTTTATCTATATTTAACAAGCTGCAATTAACACTCTTAAATTTATTGTTTTGTCATTGTCAATCCGCAACAACTAACAAAAAGTCGGAGATTATTACCAGTGGGTGCTGCTCGACTTTCAGCAGTGAAAACTGTAACGACAAGAAGTGAGAAAATCAGAGCAATGCTGATGCTTGTAGATTTAGCCATTCTTCTTCTCTTCAATTATTATATATCCCTTAATTATTTTGAGTTGTGGTTTTAGATGGTGCGTGAGTCTCACAATATATATAGGAGAAGTAGAGAAAGATGGAACAATGATTACCATTTTTTAGGTATATGTATGTTTGGATTTTATTCTAAAAGCCGGCTTCGGTCGATGATCTTCTTAATCTTCGAGGAAGCATATATTTTAGGACATTGGTAATCTTAGTGCATTACTGCATACAAGGTTTTTATTATATTGCTGGCCGATCGATATATACCAGAGATTATTTTATCTTATTTAACCATATTTTGTATATCTATAACAATATATAATGGCAACATAGATTTGGCTTTCAAATTTTTTTTTTAGTATTATCTTTTTTATTAATTTCTCCAGTACTTCACCACTTTGACATAATTTTCACCCATTATCTTTCACTTCTTATTATTTTCTCTCTCCTCGTCTCATCTCTTATTAGTATTATTGAATACAGATAAAAAATTTTTATTTTATTTATTTTTAATCTAATTTATCTTTTTTTAAGATATCACAAACAGAAATGGATACATGCTTAGAATTATTGAAATTTTTTTTGGTGACCGAAATAAACTAAACAAAGAAAAACAAAACAAATGATTTGCTTAAATAGAGGGACAACCCTTTTAAGACTACTCTTAAACTCCTTCCAATGTAAAGGAAGCTCTACATGAGAAAGTTGTAACTTCATCGTCATCTTTATCATAGTATCTTGTTTGCATCTCTCATAATCAAACGAAAGTTAACACGCCAATTCCAATGCATGATATCTCTTATTTTAAGCACTAATGGATCAATAAACCCAAAACTATCTTGGTGATTAGTAACAAGCTTAAATGCTTCCACACAATCCATCTCACAAATAACATCTCGTTGACCCACATCCCAAACTAAGAGATATCCTCTCCAAATAGCCAACAATTTCCCTTGAAGAATATTATTACTCTCAATCGTTCCCAAACACCTCATTTGCTAACTCCCATTACAATCTCTAATAACACAAGCAAAATTAACACTATCACCCGAATCAAGATAACTAGCATCACAATTAATCTTGAAATTATCAATGGATGGGGGATTCCAAAAACCATTTAGAGTAGAGAGAAAGGACATACGTGGTAATTTAAAAATATTCCTAAACTCATTTTCTGAAGTTAATGCCAGACAAATCACTTTTTTCGGAGGCTAAGTTTCATGAGGATTAAAGATGTCATTATTCCTTACTCGCCATATCCACCAAAGTCCCTAAAAGAACTTAAACGGATGCTCTCTGCTATGATATAAGAACCAGTTCTTCAAATCCAAAAAATGACAAGAAATATCCAACATATGCCATACAAGCTGAGCTTCTGGGCAATCCCGAATACAATAAAAAACTGATTCCTGGTTAGAAAGACATCTTGCACACTTATTCGATGACGACATCCCTCTTCTAAAGCGAAAACTTGCAGTAGGAAGAGCCTCCTTAAGACACAACCAAGCCAAAAACTTGTGCTTTTCCGGAACAAGCTGACGCCAAAGCCAATTCTCCCACTCCTCCCAACCAAAAAGCTTCTTACACAACCACAAGTAACCATTCCGTGAGTCATAGACTTTGGCAGTAGACCCAAACCAATACTAACCCACTTCCGGACCTGCTTGCACATCTGGATTGTAAGAGAGAATATTACTTTTTAGATTTTGAGATAAAGGAGAATAAAGAGTATCCAAATGCCACCTACCAACCGACCAAATATCCTGTATCCAGAGATTCGAATCAGAAATGTGAACATAATCCAATTAATATTTTACTTAAGGTACTCTATTTAAATTAATTATTACTAGCGGTTCAACAGGCACTATCAGTCACTTTTCTATTTTTTTAAGAAATTAATTTATTTTTTTATTAATATATTATTCACTTTTTAAATTTATTAAATAAATATTTTTTTATTATTTTAATATTGATGTGATCTTATTTATATTATTTTTTTTATAATAAAATTACTATAAAAAACTTTTAAAATATTAAATTATAAAAGCACACAATAAAGAGATAAAAAAAATATAGTTCAAAAAATAATGATAATAGTATTATCTTGATTTAAAAAGAGTATATATAAACTAAAATACATGTTAGTTATTTACAAAAGATAATTTTGCTTAAATGTCATGGATATTCATAGTTGCCTTTATTTTTTTTTAAGCGGTATGCCAAAATATGGATTTGGATTCGAAGAGGCCTTCATTTCTCTATAAATAGTGAAAAAACAAAAGATATGAGAATACTTATTTTTTTTATTTTTAAATATCAAACTATAAGAATAATTAATAAATAAAATAGGAGAATATAAAAATGGTGTGCCTAAAAAAATTTTTTGTATTCATCATACATCTCCTTATCAATAACTTCTTGAGTTATATCTTATTTTGCATTTAATTTTCTGAAAAGACAAAAAAATTGACATTAATCTTTGTTTATGTATGACAAAATGTAAATTAAATGACATTACATCTAATTTATTAGGAATTTATATTTAATACTTAACTGCAATGATATTGTTTGTCACCAAAATGAGCTAGTTGCGCTATTCTTTATTTCAGATTTTCAATAACAGTTATAGAAAAATTATGTGTAACATCTTCTTCAATTTTTTACTCTATTAATTTACCTTTTAATTTATTTCTTTTTTTTTTTTCAATTTTTTACTTCTATTTCTAATTTAGAATGAACTTCTTTGTATGGAACAATTATTATTAGAATAAAAAAATAATTATTATGAGCTTATGACAGAAATAAAAAAAATAGTAAATAAAAAATAGTAGAAAAATAATTATTAGGATAGAAATCAAAGTTGTGAATCATAATAATTATTCCATTGACAACTTTGATTTTTATCATAATAATTATTTTTTTTATTATTTTTTATTTACTATTTTTTTTATTTCTGTTATAAGCTCATAATAAATTAATAGAGTAAAGAATTGAAGAAGAGGTTACACATAATTTTTTTATAACTGTTATTGAAAATTTAAAATACAGAATAGCACAACTAACTCATTTTGGTGACAAACAATATCATTGCAGGTAACTGTTATTAAATATAAATTCCTAATAAATCAGATGTAATGTCGTTTAATTTATATTTTGTCATACATAAACAAAGATTAATGTCATTTTTTTTTCTTTTCAGAAAATTCAGTGTAAAATAAGATATTTCAATTCTACCTGTTTTAATTGAATTCATCCCTATAATAAAGAATCAATTTAATTGAATAATCTTGAATCGTTTGTATAATTTTTATGATCAATAAATGTGACCGTTTTTCAAGATTCAAGAAGTTATTGATAAGGAGATGCATGATGAATACAAATAATTTTTTCAGGTACACCATTTTTATATTCTCCTATTTTGTTTATTAATTATTCTTATAGTTTGATATTTACAAATAAAAAAATAAGTATTTTCATATCTTTTATTTTTTTCACTATTTATGGAGAAATGAAGGTCTCTTCGGATCCAAATCTATATTTTTGCATACCACTTAAAAAAAATGAAGCCAACTATAAATATCTATGACATTTAAGTAAAATTATCTTTTGTAAATAACTAACATGTATTTTGGTTTATATATACTCTTTTTAAATCAGGATAATACTATTATCATTATTTTTTGAACTTTGTTGTTTTTACCTCTTTATTATGTGCTTTTATAATTTAATATTTTAAAAGTTTTTATAGTAATTTTATTGTAAAAAAATAATATAAATAAGATCACGCACGTCAATATTAAAATAATAAAAAAATATTTATTTAATAAATTTAAAGAATGATATTAACAAATAAATAAATTAATTTTTTAAAAAATAGAAAAATAATTAAAAGTGTCTATTGAGCCGCTAGTATACTATAAATTAATTATTAAATTAGTTATTTATATAAATAAATATATTAAATATAAAATACATATCTATAACAAAAAATTTAAGTAAAATGTATGAAAAATTATTTTTCGTCTCTAATCAAAATAATTATCGTTATATATAAACATAAAACCTAAAGGTAGATTATGTGTTAATGGAAAGAAAAGCAAAACTGGAGTACCATATATATATATATATATATATATATATATATATATATATATATATATATATATATATATATATATATATATATATATATATATATATATATATATATATATGTATGTGTGTGCGTGTGTGTGTGATCACTAAACCTGAACTTCACTCCTTGAAGAAAACCAAAACATAGTTAAAATGATATATATATATAAGATAATAAACACTATTAAAAAAATATTATTCTATGAAACTCCAATATTAAATTAAAATGGCCACTAATAAATTAAAAGAATTATTACACTTCTACCAAAAGAAAGATGATAAAATATATATCATCTATTTATATCGGGTTAATGGTCAAATTGGTTCTTGAAAGATTGTACGATCATCATTTTTGTCTTCAAAATTTTTTTTTAATCAAATTAGTTCTTAAAAGATTTGACATCAATCACGTTTGTCCTTCCGTTTATGGGCTCACAGATTCCGTTAACAACAGTACACGTAGACCGTTAAGTGACACCTAAGTAAGTCCAAAATGACGTTGTATTGCAAGAATCCCTATTATTGAAGTAACTCTCCCATTCCCCTTCTCCCTTTCACTTTCACTTATACTTTTCTCCTTTCACCCAAAACTAACGAAGAGTCACCGAAACAGAGTGAGAAGAAGAAGCTGCTCTGATCAGCCATGAAAGCAATAATCAACGACGCCGTTCGCATTGCAATCGCTCCTCTTCGTCGCGATCTGAAGGCCACCAGTCTTTTGCGGTGGTAGGCGCCGTCTTCGGTGAGAGGTAAGTTCTCTTGCGTGGTGAGTTCCTTCTCTATTTTTTTGTATGAATGTGTGGTATCATATTCGTTGATTTTGAATGTTGGTTGATTTCGGGTTAGGATTTTTGTGCTGGGGGAAGTTGCTGTTAGGGTTTTGCAATAGTTCAAACGACGTTTTGTATGTTGGAAAAATCTAGATGCTCTATTTTGATATGGCTAAATGCAATGTGTGTGGATAGATGAAAATGTTTGTTTTGTTTAGTTCATATAAAAGGTAGAATTTGGTGAAATGGTGTTCATTTTAGATTAAAGTAGTGATTGAAATTTTGTTGCTAAAACATAAATAAATTGTACAAAAAAAATAAAAATAATGAAAAACAGAGTGCACTCTCATGATTCATTATTGTTATTTTTAATTTGTAGATGAAAAATCATCCAATGACATTTATTTTTCATCATGGTGGAAAGTTTAAGAATGACAAAAGTGGATCAAAATTTTGGATGGGGCATTTTTTGAAGAATTTACATGGACAGATTTTGACTGCATGTGGGCAGGATGCTAATAATAACGTTTATGTGATTGCTTATGCAATTGTAGAAATTGAGAACAAAGACAATTGGAGTTGGTTCTTGGAACTTCTCCAAAATGACCTCAGTGACACACAGAATGGTTGGGCATTTATCTCAGACATGCAAAAGGTGAGGACCATTTTGATTTTCGAAAAGATTTTTAGGGAGAAATTACTTAACATGTGTTTAGTTTCTAGTTCATAGTTTGTTTTTCTAGTTTATAATTATTTTCTTAATAAAAGCATATGAGATTTTTTGCATGTATTCAATCTACTGCATTAGGCAAGGAACTAAGTTTGGTGTTCACACACCAACTTGAGTTCAGAAAATCACGAGTATACATGCATGCTAACTATTTCTCAAGTGCTTGGGGAACAAGCAACTTCCAATAACTTTGTAGGAATTCAATCAATCTCTTGGAAGAACTATGCACCATCATCCAAGGAGATAAAGAAGGATGCAAAAGCTATGGATGATGATGACAAGGAAGAAACAAGAAGACACCAAGAGGTTGTATTGTTACTTAACTATTTTTGGTTTGTAGTGCTTTAATTGGAAGTATGATTATCCTGTTTTCATGAATCTTTACATTCTGTTTGTCTTTTCATATTGTCAAATTTGGGCTGCTAGTCTAAGTGCCTGCTTCACTTTTTTTCTGCTTGAATTGTATGATGTTTCCTTGAGCTCAATAAAAGAAATTATGAGAAATTGTTGTGAAAAACAAGAGTGAAATCTAATGTTGCAGAATTAAGTCCTAGTGTTGTGGTGGCATTTGCTAGCTAAGTTGGATCATCAATAAGGTACAAGACTAAGATATCTCTTGAATTATGAGCTTGAAGTGCATTCTATGGGACTTAAATAAATTAATAAGATCCAGAAAAGAGAAAAAGAAAATGAAAAGAAAAGAGCAGCAAATAAAGCTAGGCACCAAGAGTTTGAACCTTAAGGCATGTGTCTGTGGTGATTCTGTGCAAGGATCTGCTTGGATGAGTAAGTTCTTAGGAGTGCTACTACAACAAATAAGGGTTTTCGCAACGGTCAAAAACCGTTGCCATAGATCGAAAAACCGTTCCTAAAACCTTAGGCAACGCTTTGGCAACGGTTTTTGACCTGTGGTATATGCGGCCGTTGCCAATGCTCATAGGCAACGGTTTTTTACCTAAGACAACGGTAACAAAAAAAACCGTTGCCATAGTTATTGGCATAGACAACGATTTTGAAAGAAATCTTTAAAGAACGGTTTAAAATCGTTACTGAATAGGCAACGGTTTAGAACCGTTCTCATTCATGATGTAACGTTTTAAAACCATAACTAAATAGGCAACGGTTTTAAACTGTTGTCATTTTATTATTCACAAAGCCAACAGTTTTAAAGCGTTACTGTCGGTGTCTTTTTTGGCAACGGTTTTAATACCATTACAATTTCGTAGTCATCTTTGACAACGGTTTTAACACCATTACTTTTTGTGACTTTTGACAACGATTTTTTGTATTATATATAATTTTTTATTTACAATAGTTTTCTCATGAATGAAATCAGTTCCAACTTTTTTTTAATTTAATATCAATAAATAACCTTAACTATTTGAATCAAATTACTAAAGAAAACTAATTGAACATTTACCATCAAATTTGATTTATAAAGTATTACATAAGATCCACAATCACATTATATCATCATTACAAAATACCATAATACTAGTTTAAGTCGTAACTACTTCTAATTATCATCATCGTTTTTAAAAATATCATACTACTAGCCTAAGTCATAACAACCTCGAACTATATCATCTAATTTTGCGAAAAATACAATAACAAAAGAGAGTTGAAATAGCTAAGTAACAAGTAGGTTTATCGTCATCATGTCTACACGTTCATGACTTTTACTAGCTAACATTTGCTCTTCAAAATTTGTGACCTTAATTAAGTTCGTTTTCCCCTTCAACATGGTTTTCCTATAAATAAAACAAAAAATAGCAAAAGTGTGAAGTAGGAAGTAATCCAGCACACTACATCAGATTAAGCGTTAAAACATAAATCATCAAAATAGAAGTCTTGAAAGAAAGAAATTTATTTATATCAAGTTATCAACAAAAGGCTTGACATAAAGTGATTCATACTTAAAGTGAGCCTTCTTGTTCATTTTTTCTTCTTCGTTAACTTTTTTGGTCTAGGAACACATACATATAGGGTGATCAAAGTCAAGTTACCTTTAAAGTAGGTGATGGGGAGTTTAAAGATGAATGAAGCAAGGGTAGATCCTCTGCATCTATGCATGTTACTTCTCCAACAGAAAAATTTGACCTATATCTACCAGCTCTCCCTACAATAATATGCATGCAAAAACCCTGGAATAAAATAAGATTCAGATATCCAAGTCTCCAAATTTGAATAGAATATAAAAATATAATTTGATTAATTTCTAATAAAATAACATAAAATACAATTCTTGACTTTATTTTTTTTTCTTTTTCTCAAAAAGGTGTCTATCTACTTAGTTGAATATTGTGTTACCTGCACTCTGTTTTATTTCAGGTACAGTCAAGTCCCAAAATTCAAAATCATCAAACTTCTTCAACGTTGAAAATATGATCCTAGATATGTTTAAATTAAGACCCATTCCGATGGCATTACTGGCCACTAGAACATCAAACTCACTTGTTGCATCATTGAACATGCTTGCCTGAAGTCCTAATTAAAATTTCAACTCAGAAAACCCTTAAGGGTTGGCATCCAAATACAATCCATTATAAATAACACTGGACCACAACTGATTTTGGTTAGCATGATATCTATTGTCAATTATTGACACACGTGAAGTTTTTGAAATAAGGAAACAAATAGCATAAATTTTTGTATGGAAAGAGAGAGTAAAACTTTAAATTCAAATATCAGATTTCCATGAAACAAGTGAAAGGCAACAGGGAAATTAAAACTTAGGTAAGAGTCCACACCTACCTTGTTCGAGTTTCTGGTGGCAGCGACCCATATACTACTGAACAAAGATGCTTTCCTTGATTCTCAATTTTCTTCTAAACAATATGAATGCCAACTTTTACCAGTTAGTCCATTGTTTATATAAGACAAGTGAATGAAATATGCAAGTAAATTCACAAAAAAGGATAATTGACTATAACAATGAATTTAAGATGGATTGGTCTACTTAGGAGGCTGCTGTAAATATATATAGCACTCTACTTAAGAGGCTGCTGGCAGGGGAAATTAAGAGTGTTATGCATTTAGTTGGTGGAGAGAAAGAAAGAGAGTGACATGAATGAATGAATGAATGAATGAATGATTGTAGAGTTAAACTTGTTCACAAGTTACCACTGGTGATGTGATAGCTAAAAGCGCAGTATGCGGGTCTTCCATCCATCAACCATGACTAAAGTCTATATCGCATATTCTTTAATTTGTACCAAAACACATGGATTCGACTTTGGAAAAACAAATGAAGAAAAGTAGTAAAAAGGAACACAATACATACAAATACTAATAGTAATGAACAATTATTTATATGATTTTACTTTTTTTTTGCTTAAGAAAAGAATATATCAAAAAAATGGGTAGAAGACAAACAAAAAGCTGGGCGTGTGAAACTGGCGTGCCACTTGAAGCAAACGCCACAAAAATGCACTGGCATGGCACGCCAGTACTAAAGTCCAGAGAAGAAGTCCAAGCATGCATGTGGGCGTGGCACGCCAGAGACTGGGCGTGGCACGCTAATACAAAATTTCAGAGAGCCAAATGGAGGACACAAAAGGGGCGTGCCACTTGAGCAAAGGGGCGTGGCATGCCAACTCACCATTCCAAGAAGAACCTCCACTATGGCGTGCCACTTGGTATCGAAGGCGTGGCACGCCAGCTCCAAGAAGTCACTTGGGCGTGCCACTTGAGAACCCAGGCGTGGCACGTCAAGCTTGAAGAGTTCACACATCCATGGGCGTGCCACTTGAGCAGCATGGCGTGGCACGCTGGTACAATAATCCAGAGAAGGAGCTGAAGGAAATTGAAGACTGAGCGTGCCACTTGAAGTCGAAGGCGTGGCACGCCAACCTCGCAACCTCACTTAGGCGTGCCACTTGAGCAACCAGGCGTGGTACGCCAATGCACAGAGAGAGCAAAAGCAAGGACTGGGCGTGCCACTTGGTATCGAAGGCGTGGCACGCCAACCCAAGCATGTCACTATGGCGTGCCACTTGAAGGCTGAGGCGTGGCACACCAACTACTGGAACCAAGACAAGATCATGGGTGTGGCACGCCAGCCTTTAGGTGTGGCACGCTGGTATACGTTTCCAGAGAGGATGAAGGAGGCCAATTACATGGGGCGTGCCACTTGGTATCGAAGGCGTGGCACGCCACTCACCATTCTTCATTTAGGCGTGCCACTTGAGCAACCAGGCGTGGCATGCCAGTGTCATTCAGAGAGCAAAGAAGCATTGGGACGTGCCACTTGAGTTTGTGGCGTGGCATGGTACGGTATTTTTACAACCACACTTACTAACCGGCAAGTGCACCGGGTCGTATCAAGTAATACCTTACGTGAGTAAGGGTCGATCCCACGAGGATTGATGGACTAAGCAACAATAGTGTTTGATAGGCTTAGTTAGACAAACAAAAATTGGTATTGAGATGCAGTATAAAAGAGATTAAACAATATAAAAAATATTGAAGAAGGGCAAGTAATTAAGTTGGGAATAATATATGGAGAAAGCAGTTAAGGCTTCAGAGTTATCTATTTTCTGGATTGACTTTTCTTATTAACTATTTTAATTATGCAAGATTTAATTCATGGCAAACTATTTATGACTAGACCCTAATTCCTTAGACCTTCCTAGTCTCCTTTAAAATTCATCAACTGCCAATTCCTTGGTCAATTAATTCCAATTAGAGGGTGATGATCGAATCCTAGTTTATATGCCACAAGAATCCTAATTATTCAAAGATAAAGGGATTATATGTCACGTATCCCGTTAAATACAAACAATTAGAAATTCAGGATAAAATGTTTTCAAGCTATTGTTCAAGTAAAGAGCTTTTCCAAGTTTTACAAGAACTCAAATAGAACATGGGTCATACTTCCGTTCCACCCAAATTCATAAAATAAAGAACGAAAACAATTATTGAAATATAAATCAAAACATGAATTAAAATAGAAAAATAATATTATCAATCCATACAATAGACAGAGCTCCTAACCTTAACAGTGGAGGTTTAGTTGCTCATGCAAAAGAGAAAATAAGGATTCAGGTAAGAATGTTCCCCTGATGGGATGAGGTGGAATCTCCCTCCGGACCTCTCTCAAGGAAGGAAAGCTTCTTCCTTTTATAACTAATCCTAATAAATTTAAAATCTAATATCTAAAACTAAAAATTAAAATAATATCTTTTTCTAATTTAAGATTTGAATTTAAAATTGAATTAATTAACAGATCTTCAGTTGATGAGTGGGGACCACTTGTTCTGTCCATTCTGCAGCTTCTAATCTGTGTTTTCTGGGCTGAAAATTGAGTTAAAACAGCCCAGAAATCGCCCCCAGCGTTTTTCTACATTTTCTGCACGTGGCGCATGTGACGCGTCCGCGTCGTCCACGCGTTCGCGTCATTTGTGCAGATTCCAGTCCACGCGATCGCGTCATTGCGATTTCCTCTATTCCGCGCGGTCGCGTGAGCCATGCGTCCGCGTTGGTACTCGCTGGTCATCTCCTTGGCTTCTTCTCTTTCTCTGCAGAAACTCCATCAAATTCTGCCAAATGCTACCTAAAATAAATAGTATTGCACAAAACTCAAAATAGCATCCATAGTGGCTAAAATATAATTAATTCTTAATTAAACTCAACAAATTAGATGCAAATTCACTAGGAAAAGATAGGAAAGATGCTCACGCATCACAACACCAAACTTAAACTGTTGCTTGTCCTGAAGCAACCAAAAACTAATATAAGCTTAGGATGTGAATTTGCATGAGAATGAGAGTTCGATTAAGCCCATGTCTTCTCTTATAGTGGGGTTTACAACTGCAATCCTGAACAGTTTTGGCATCTCACTTTATCCTTTGAAGTTCAGAATGATTGGCATCCATAGGAATTCAGAATTCAGATAGTGTTATTGACTCTCCTAGTTCAGTATGTTGATTCTTGAACACAGCTACTTTATGAGTCTTGGCTGTGACCCTAAGCATTTTGTTTTCCAGTATTACCATCGGATACATCAATGCCACAGACACATAGCTGGGTGAACCTTTTCAGATTGTGACTCAGCTTTGCTAGAGTCCCCAGTTAGAGGTGCCCAGAGTTCTTAAGCACACTCTTTTTGCTTTGGACCACGACTTTAACCGCTCAGTCTCAAGCTTTTCACTTGACACCTTCACGCCACAAGCACATGGTTAGGGACAGCTTGATTTAGCCACTTAGGCCAGGATTCTATTCCTTAGGGCCCTCCTATCCATTAATGCTCAAAGTCTTGGATCCTTTTTACCCTTTGCCTTTTAGTTTTAAAGGGTTATTGGCTTTTTCTGCTTGCTCTTTTTTTTTCTGCTTGCTTTATTTTTTTTCGCAAGCTTTGTGTTTTTCACTACTTTTTCTTGCTTCAAGAATCAATTTTATGATTTTTCAGATTATCAATAACATTTCTCTTTGTCATCATTCTTTCAAGAGCCAACAATTTTAACATTCATAAACTTCACTATCAAAAAATATGCAATGTTCATGTCATACATTCAGAATCACAGAAAATACCACCACATTTAAGTAAATAAGACTATTATTCAATATAGACCCACTTTCTCATGCAATATATCACTCCTATATATTTTTTTATTTAAGCTCAGTGAGTAATACATGAGACATCTTTTCAGAATTAAAGCAATAGGAAAACTAAACTAGTCCTAGGATTCTAACTAATAAAGGATCATGCAACAAACAAAGCAAAATAATAGGAAACCGGAACATAACATAGAAAAAGAGGGGAGGAATAAAAAAATGAAAGGAACTCAACCACCTTAATTATCCTAGTAGTCGCTTTATTCTTCAGGTTGTGCTCCTTCGCGAAGATGATTCGCCTCCCTTTTGTACTAGAAAACCTATAAGCGAAGCGTCAACACCAAACTTAAAGGTTTGCTTGTCCTCAAGCAAATAAGAACTGAAAATAGAAGAGACAAAAAGTAAGATGAAAAAAAATAAAAGGATAAGAGAATAAGAGAGAATTAGGATTGGGAGAGAGAGAGAGAGAGAGAGAGAGAAAGAAAACTGGGCGGCGCAAGCGACGCGTTCACGGGCAGCACGCGATCGCGTACGTCGCGGAACTTCCTTAATGACGCGTCAGCGTCAGGCACGCGATCGCGTGCCCTGGGTTTTGCGCAATTCGCGCGAAGCCAGCCGCACGCCCGCGTGACTTTCTGTTCGCATGGCTTGGGAACCAAATCTTCATACGACGCGTTCGCGTGAGCGACGCGGACGTGTGGATGGCCATTTATGCAATTGACGCGAACACGTCGGGCACGCGTCCGCGTGTCCAAATTTGTGCTTTTAGCACACTTCTTACCTCAAGCCAGCTTAACTCTCTGTCCAAACACCTTCTACATCGATTTTTCGGGTCACGCGGTCGCGTGAAGTGGCAAAAATCATGGATAACGCGGTCGCGTGAGCCATGCGTCCGCGTGGACTTGTTTGTGCTAGAGGCATCATTCTTGCGCTACTCCTGCGCAACTCTCTGTTCAAATTTATTTTTCACGCACACATGATTGACGCGTTCGCGTCAATGATGCGATCGCGTCGTGTGCCTCTCTCTCTTTTTTTTTTTTAGCCTGAGGTGTTCGGTTCCTATGGTAAAATAGCTGCATGATCAGAAAATTAGTAAGAACTTAATAAAAATCAACTTAGTAAAAACTACTACTACGAAAAACAACTAAGAATGAAAAAGAACGATCATACCACGGTGGGTTGTCTCCCACCAAGCACTTTTAGTTAAAGTCCTTAAGTTGGACATGTTGTGAGCTTCTTGTCATGGTAGCTTGTGCTTGTACTGATCCAGGAATCTCCACCAATGTTTGTAATTCCAATGGCTACCGGGGTCCCAAACTAGGCGCACAACGCCTTTGAGCAAGTTGAAGCAAGTGACAAGGTCCCATGAGTGTTGATTGTGAGAATGAATTCCAGGGTCCCAAACCTTGCTTTTACACCTGTCTTCTTGTGTATCACCATTGTTTCCACCGGGTGGCAATTGATCTGAATTCTCACAGAGACATCCAAACAACCTTCTAGACCATTCAAATTAGCTCTACACCAATCCTTGCACTTCAATTTGGAGCATGCAACCATATTAAACCTTGCTTGACAACTCTTACCTCTAACCATCTTCCACTTACTCTTAATATCACAGAGAGCTCTAAGTTGACCATCCGTCTCCAGTAGCCCATATTCAGGTGGGAAAGTAAGGATTAAGGATATGAATTTTACCCACTTGAATGTTGTATTGGATGGTGATGGCTTTGGAAGAGGTCTTGCAAGCTCTACTCCCTTGTGTTCTACTTTGAATTCTACCACCTCCTTGCAAGCTTCCTCAATTTCAACATCTTCCTCTTGGTAGCTTTCTTTTTCAACTAACTCTTCATTGACCTTGGTCTCAGAGCCAGCTACTTTACCACTTCTCAATTGAATAACCTTGCAATCTTTTTCAACTGGCTCCTCATTAACTTGTGCTTCCATACTTGCCACTTGTCCACTTATCAAGGTGATAGCCTTGCCTTCCTCTCTTGGGTTTGGAATTGCGTTACCAGGAAGGCTATTTGTGGTGCTCTGATCAATTTCATTAATTTTTGTGGCTAATTGACCCATCTGAATCTCCAAGTTCTTGATTGATGCTCTGATTTCCTGTCTAAAACTTGCCAAGATTTCTTCCAAATCATCGTTTTGTTGGGGCTGAGAAGTTGCTTGCTGAGATGACTGAAAATGGGGGTTGTTAAAATTATTCTGTTGAAAACCACCCTGAGAACTATGATTAAAATTTTGTGGCCTCTGAGGTTGCTCTTTCCACCCAAAATTTGGGTGATTTCTCCATCTCTGATTGTAGGTCTTAGAATAGGGATCATTATTGGGATTTCTAGGAGCACTCCCCATGTAATTGACCTCTTGAAGAGGATTTTGGGTGTTGATAGCTGAAACTTGCATGCCACCCATCTGTTGAGTAAGTAGATTTAATTGCTGAGACATAAGCTTGTTCTGAGCAAGAATAGCATTAAGAGTTTCAACTTCCATAACACCATTCTTATGAGGAGCCTCTATATCTGATGGTGGCTCTTGATATGAATATGGAGATTGTGGCTCTAGATAGTTGGAACATGGAGCATTGAAGTTTCTTTGGTTTTGACTTTGCCAACCAAAATTTGAGTCGTTCCTCCATTTGTAACACCCTAACTACCAAAGCTCACACTTCCGGCTGCGCGACTCTGATAGTTCGGACATTACGACGACTTTTATATTATTTAATACTAAAATATGAGCCTGTTTGAAACTTTAAACCGCAATACTGCTCCCAAAAATACTTTCATCCGATGACATACATCCATAAATACCATACAACTTACAAAACTCATAAAGAGTACATCCATATATATATATATACATAATTATATATATAAATAATATTACAAGTAATAATCAATACAATTCCTATCCCTCTTACAGATTATATCAAGATAAAGGCGAGGGTACAATAAACCATAACTAAAACAATACAGAGCATCACAGCAACAATTAAATAAGCTCTTCGTAACTTCTGCGCCATATCCTGAAAGGGGAAAAATGTAGGGGGGTGAGAACATCATCCTCGAAAGGGTTCTCAGTAGAGGGTTTTTAGGAATTACTGTAATAGGATACTTGAAGGTAACCGCATCAGTGATTAATAACCGTCTTTTGCCTCTTTTCAAAAACAACAGTTTCCAATAAAAGTAAAGTCGGGAATCCTTTCTAAAAGAGGAACCGTTCAATTCTCAAAAACTCAAAAGTCTTTCAAAACGGTTTATCTATGCTGAAACAAAATAGCCTTTCATATTTCATTCCAAACCAGAAACACAAAACTGAAATCAACCATCAGTTCATTTCATTCCAACCGCGGCCCTAGGCCCAAACAATCCAACCAACAACCAATCACCACAATCCAACAGAGTCCCAGATGCAAACACAGATAGGAAGTTCAAGCACAAACAAACAGTTATTACAAGTAGAACAGTTAGCAATTAATCACATAGGCAAACCAAGTATAATATGCACACCCAACCAATGTCACACAAATGCATATGATGCATGCCTGTCCCTAGTGGCTGATGATATCATCTGTCGGTTATAGAGCCAACCCGACAAGTCCTGGTAGCTAACCATTGGACTGTCCCTCTGTCGTGCATCCCCAACTCGAGTTATACTCATCATAAACTTGATCATAATCATGATCCATATCCATCACCCTCACTGGTGAATATTTATCCATCACCATCACTGGTGAATATTTATGGGGGCGAGCTCCTCCGGGGCTTTCACAGTGCCCGGCCACACTTACGACATAGGGTCAACAGAGTATCAAGTCTCAACCTGGAGCACGTGGTGGCTAGCCACTGCTACTACCCAGGGAAACTCGTATCTCAGATAGTGGAAGTGCAACATTCACATTTATCAATGATTCAGCATAAACATGCAATCAATCTCATCCATGGATCAACATCCATCTCAGCCATCCGGCTCACGGTTCATTCTAGAACCAGCCAATATTCATATCATACACAGCCATTCCGGCTCACGGTTCAATCCAGAACCAATCAATATGTATAAACATACACAGCCATTCCGGCTCACAACAAAACAGCACTTCCACCATTCAACATCATTAAATTCATAAAGTCGGCATTTAAGCCATAAATCATTTCCTCAATTCATTTCACTTTGAAATCGAGTTTCAACTCTTTTCAGCCTTGGCTTTAAAGATCTCATTTCTCAAATCATCTCAGGCTCATAAGCCAAATTTACTCAAAGTGAGTTCCCTTTTTAAAATAAAGCCACTCTCGGCATTCTCTTTCCAAAACTTCCAAAACCATGGAAAGTTAAAGATTCTTTTTGGGAACATTCAAAATCACCCATCCAATAATGGGATTTTATAACAAAAGTTTCTTGCCAGAGTCCCAAGTCTTTAGGGAAGGTCATCTTACATCAATTCTTTAAAAGTCATTGAAACTCTTAAAATTATAGATTCTCGGTTCAAGTAAATAAAACTGAATTTATTATGAAACTGAACCATACAAAATCACAAGTTCCAACCCGGTCCAAAAATCAACTCATTTGAAACGGGACCAGTTCAATTGAATCAAACCGCTTTCAGATTTCTTTTTGGAACCCATTTTTCCAACTCTTCTAAAATGCCTCAAACTTGATTACTCAATCAAAAATCTAGGTTCCTTTAAAATCACTAAAAACTCCTTTTTATATTGAAATCAATATTATAGCATCATTCTTTCCTTCAGTGATTCAAACGGCAAACATAGTTCAGTTCTAAATAAACCGAACTCAACGTATAAAGTTCATCAAATAAATTAAGCTGGAAAGCATAATTATCCTCTTAATAAATCAAATAATACAATTTCTCAAATCCAAATCTTTTAAATAACCTTTCAAACAAGATTTAGATTTTATAGAAATTTCGGCAGCACCTCCCCTAAAACTTGGACTTTTGCCACCCGGTTCGGGTCCCAACTAAACCGTTTTCTCATTCCTTTTCAACAGCTCAAACCAGAAATCAATTCAACAGCAAGCTAAATCCAACAGTTGCCTCAGTGGCATATCTCAAGAAAACCATTTAAAAATCAACTCAATATCAACCGATTTAACTCATTTCCAAATCTTTAAAGAATCGGTTCAGTAACAAATCATTTATCAAAACCAAATCAATTAAAGCAACCCAGGCTGAATTTCAAGAGTATTCTATCTTTCACATCATCAAAATAATTGACTCGATTCAAACCAATCTTCAACGGATTAAACTCATTTCAAATCTTTAAAGAATTAACTTCAAACATTACATTTCACAAGCCACATAACAATTCAGCCAAACCAACATCCATAGTCATTCGAGTCAATCAAATAATACATAAGGCAGATACAATCACCAAATACACAATATCTCACATCAGTACCCATATGTAATAATTCCAATAATAAACTATAGTTTTCGGAAAGCGCCCCTACCTCACAACATTGGAACCACAACCCAACTCGTTAACCAACTCCTTTTATCTCGACCCGAAATCACCGGCAAATCAAAATCTCGGCTCTGCCCGCTCTCTCAAAAGCAGAAACAGCCCCAAACGGCACAAGCAAACCGGATTCTAGCTCCTAAAACCATTAACATTACGATTACTTTATTACACAGAACAGAACACTAACGCAGAGCTCTCGAAACCGGAATACTTACTGAAACTAAGAAAGAACGGCTGAACCGAACAGCAACGGACTCTGAACCGGTTGGGCGGTAGCCCCGGTAGCCGCCTTCAGCGGCTGCGGCGACCCAACTCCGGCGACGGTGACTGAAACCAACATGCCGCGACAATAAGACTCCCATAATCTCACAAGAAATGAAAACCAAGTTTGAAACCCTTACCGGCATACTTTTCCGGCGACGGCAGCAAGGTTTTCCGGCGGCCAGAACAATGATAACGCCACTAACCAAAACAGAGCAGGATCTAAATAAGCGGCAAAACCTTGGAACAGTTCCGGCTAGCTCCATTAGCGGCGGCCTGGACCCTTTTCTGACGGCGACAATTCCAACCGAGGCGGCGCCGGCGACGCAAGCACGGCTGGGCATGGTGGTTGAACCCCCAGCTCAGCCTCAGATCTCTCTGTCTCTCCTGTTCGGTGTGACTGGACGGCCTTCTCCTCAACGGCACGACGGCAGAGCAAACCAGACTGGCGACGGCAGAGGTCACGGCGCGTTCGGCGGTGACGCGGGATGGAGGTGCCGGCGACAGCGGCGACTTCACCTTCTCCGCGCTCGCTCCTCCTTCTCCATCGGTGGTTATGGCTCGCGCTCTCTTCAGGTCGCGGTTCTGCCTCTGATGCTGCGCAAGGATGATCGGCGACGGCACGAGCTCCTCGCGCGACGAATCGGCACAGTGACGGGCTCGGCGGCTGCGTTGGCCTCCTCCCCTCTCGGATCTCTCTCTTACTCGGACTAGATCGGCGGCTTCATGGTGGCGACGGCAAGGAGGCTCGCGACGGTGACAAGGACGCGTGGACTGCCGCGGCGGCGCGACGCGGTGAGGGCGACGGCGGCACTGTGAGCTCCCTTCCCTCTCCACGCCGGCGAACCTTCCTTCTTCCTTCCCTCTCAATTCGTTCCCTACTCCTGTTTCTTTCTTTCTTTCAAGCAGCTTGCAGCTGCTGCTGCTGCATTAGGTACTCTAGGTGTACCGGGTCAGGGGAACCGGGTAGGGTTTTTAGGGTTAGGGTTTCTCTTTCAAAATTAGGGTTAGGGGCATTTTGGTAATTTCAAATAAAAATAGGGATATTATAGTAATTAGAAATAAATTCTAATCCATTAATAATAATGTATAAAAATACTATTTGCTCATCAATTTCATAAATTATTTTCAATAAAATGTCCCAACCAAATAATTAGAAATAATATACTCAATTTCTTCATTTTCCAAAATAGCAGTATTAATATTTAAAATATTACTTATTTAATCCAAATCATATAGAAATCCTTATTATTTCGCAACTACCAACTTTATAATTTGAATATAGAAAATAATCCAATAGTTGTAAAATTGGATAATAAATCATAACTTGTCTCAAATTCAATAAATCACAACTTGCCTTAATTATCTTTAATAAAATGATTTCCGAAATTAAGGCTATAAATAACTATATGATTTGAGACTTGATCATAATAAGACTTTTCAAAGATTCTGGGTCTTACACCATTCACCATAATATGAATCACTACTTGGGTGTGAGTAGTAACCCATGTGATCTCTCTCCATTATTTTTCCTTAGCACAACACACCAAACAGAATTAAACGCACCATGTGGTAAACAGGAAAGCAAAGAAGAAAGAACAAAATTCTAAAAATTAAAATAACACTAATTAGGAAACACCAAACTTAATTTTAGAAATTAAAAAAAATTATTAGTATTATTTATTTATAAAATTATTTATTTAATTATTTATTTATTTTTTTAATTAAAAATAGAAATAAAATAAAGCTAATAAAATATAAAAAGAAAAAAAAACAATATAATAATAATGAAAAGAACAGAATGAAAATAAAAGAAATTAAAAATAAAAAAAGGAAAGTATATAAAAAAAAAGGCAAACGCTCCTTTTAAAAATTTTAAAAGTTGAACGAAAAAGAAAAAAGGAAAAAAAAATTAAAACGGGAGACAGGGGGTGGGAAACGAAAAGATAGAAGTTTTTCTTTTTTTTTTTTTAAAAAAAATAATAAAACAATACTTAAATAAAATTTAAAATTAAAACGCCTAATCTAAACAATCAAACAACTAATAGTTGTTAATCACAATCAATCCCCGGCAACGGCGCCAAAAACTTGGTGCGGTATTTTTACAACCACACTTACTAACCGGCAAGTGCACCGGGTCGTACCAAGTAATACCTTACGTGAGTAAGGGTCGATCCCACGAGGATTGATGGACTAAGCAACAATAGTGTTTGATAGGCTTAGTTAGACAAACAAAAATTGGTATTGAGATGCAGTATAAAAGAGATTAAACAATATAAAAAATATTGAAGAAGGGCAAGTAATTAAGTTGAAAATAATATATGGAGAAGGCAGTTAAGGCTTCAGAGTTATCTATTTTCTGGATTGACTTTTCTTATTAACTATTTTAATTATGCAAGATTTAATTCATGGCAAACTATTTATGACTAGACCCTAATTCCTTAGACCTTCCTAGTCTCCTTTAAAATTCATCAACTGCCAATTCCTTGGTCAATTAATTCCAATTAGAGGGTGATGATCGAATCCTAGTTTATATGCCACAAGAATCCTAATTATTCAAAGATAAAGGGATTATATGTCACGTATCCCGTTAAATACAAACAATTAGAAATTCAGGATAAAATGTTTTCAAGCTATTGTTCAAGTAAAGAGCTTTTCCAAGTTTTACAAGAACTCAAATAGAACATGGGTCATACTTCCGTTCCACCCAAATTCATAAAATAAAGAACGAAAACAATTATTGAAATATAAATCAAAACATGAATTAAAATAGAAAAATAATATTATCAATCCATACAATAGACAGAGCTCCTAACCTTAACAGTGGAGGTTTAGTTGCTCATGGAAAAGAGAAAATAAGGATTCAGGTAAGAATGTTCCCGTGATGGGATGAGGTGGAATCTCCCTCTGGACCTCTCTCAAGGAAGGAAAGCTTCTTCCTTTTATAACTAATCCTAATAAATTTAAAATCTAATATCTAAAACTAAAAATTAAAATAATATCTTTTCCTAATTTAAGATTTGAATTTAAAATTGAATTAATTAACAGATCTTCAGTTGATGAGTGGGGACCACTTGTTCTGTCCATTCTGCAGCTTCTAATCTGTGTTTTCTGGGCTGAAAATTGAGTTAAAACAGCCCAGAAATCGCCCCCAGCGTTTTTCTACATTTTCTGCACGTGGCGCATGTGACGCGTCCGCGTCGTCCACGCGTTCGCGTCATTTGTGCAGATTCCAGTCCACGCGATCGCGTCATTGCGATTTCCTCTATTCCGCGCGGTCGCGTGAGCCATGCGTCCGCGTCGGTACTCGCTGGTCATCTCCTTGGCTTCTTCCCTTTCTCTGCAGAAACTCCATCAAATTCCGTCAAATGCTACCTAAAATAAATAGTATTGCACAAAACTCAAAATAGCATCCATAGTGGCTAAAATATAATTAATTCTTAATTAAACTCAACAAATTAGATGCAAATTCACTAGGAAAAGATAGGAAAGATGCTCACGCATCATGGCACGCTAAACAGAGGAACCACTCACTCACAAAAGGGGCGTGGCACGCCACTTCAAGTTTCCAGAGGCAAAGAGAAGTGAGAAAGGCAAGGGGCGTGCCACTTGAGTTCGAAGGCTTGGCACGCCAACACAAGAATTCCACTATGGCGTGCCACTTGAGTTCGAAGGCGTGGCACACCAAGGTTGTTAGAGGGACGAGCGTGCCACTTGAAGGATTGAGCGTGGCACGCCAAGCTGAAAATGAAGGGCACGTGACACGCCAGAAAAGCGCCAGCCACACGCCAGCTGAGAAGTCACGCTTATTGAGTGTTTTCTTTTCCCTCCAAAATGTAATTTTTCTTTTTTCACTTTTGTAATTCTTTTATTTTTACTAGGAGTAGTATAAATACCCCCAAGGAGTACTAAAGAAGGGGTTAAGCAGTCAGTTTTAGATCCACTTTTACACTTCACTTTTAAGTACTTTTTGAGCTATGAGTAGCTAACTTCCCTCTCATTGAGAGAGGGAGCTCTGTTGTACTTGATGGATTGATAATAGTGAAATTCTTCTTCTCTTCATCTTCTCTTTGATTTGCTAGAAGGAATTTCGTTCTTAATGCTTAGTATTCAATTATCTTGGGAAAGAGATTGAATGCAATTGGGTTTCATGGGAACCTTGGGAAAGGAAGCATGAAACCATGCTTGAAATCCCTTCTCACACTAGAGTAGAATCTGGGTTTTGGTGTTTGGATATGTGACATATAATCCTCCCTCTACTTGGACCTACAATGGTGTGTGGTATAATCAGGAACCAAGCATATCTCTCTTCATGAGCAATTAGACCAAGGAATTGGCTATTGATCAAGATCTGAGAGATTGAGTCACCAAGGAATTGGGGCTCAATCAATCATGATTGCCAAGAGGTCAATGAGTTGCATGATTGAAGAGGATATAAGCTAGATTTAATCCAAAGAGACAATATCTCCCAATCTCAATAAATTTCCCCATTCTTATCTATCCATTTCTTTACAGCTTATTTTTACATTCAGCAATTTCCCATTCCCACTTACATTCAAGTCATTTATGATTCTGCACTTTACATTCTGCCATTTATATTCCTGCACTTCATTGCTTTTCTTTACATTATAGTCATTTACATTTATGTCATTTACAATTTTGCACTTTACAATCCTATTGATCTGCTTGACTAATTCATCAATTGATTAAAACTGCTCGAATTTGCCAATCTCTGTGGATACGATCCCACTCCACTGTGGGTTATTACTTGATGATAATTTTGGTGCGCTTGCCAAAAGAACTAATTCACCAATTTTGAATGGGGTGTGAATTAGACTCATCAGGTTGCACAAGAGTACCCATCCTCTGCTGTTGATTTCCCTGTTGATCTTAGGGTGCTCATTCCTCCCTAGTTGAAAGCCAACCTCCGGGATGATTTTCCTCTCACTCACCCAACCATAAAACTGGTTTTAGTTGAATGATGAGAGAAACTTGTATTCATTGTAGCTTAAGGATCCTGAAGTTGGTTCCTTGGTCTTTCACTTCTTTGATGATGAGGCTCTTGGTGGTGCCATTGGGGTGAGAAAAGAGGTTTGAAGGGTTGAAGAAAATTGAAGAAGAGGTAAGGAACAGAGAGCAAAGCAAGGGTTTGCTCCACAACACCAAACTTAGGACTTGATTGTCCCTAATCAAGTAGAAGAAAAGAAGAAGTAAGGGAACAAAAAGAAGAGCAAGTGTAGAGGTTTGGGTGTGAAGTTGGGTTTGAAGTGTGGAGGGAAGTGAAGGGGTGAGTGACTTTTATAAGAGAAAGAGTAGTCTGGAGGGTGGGGAAGGTGGGAAGTAAAAACAATTAATTGTTTTCCCACTTGGGAGTGGCGCCTAGTGTGGGGTGAGGCGCCAATCCTTGCCTCTTTACTTTCTTCAGATGTTGAGTTCCAAAGTGCAAGTACACTTTGAATCCTTGCTTGATGAGCTATCAATCATGTGGGTCCCACCTCTTTTGAAATTGAAAACTGAAAATTCCATCAGTAATGACAAAAGAATCCTTCATATTCCCTATATTATGAGTCAATTAAATTGCAATTGATGAGTGTCCCTTGGGACACCAAACTTAATCTTATTGCATCTAATAAATTGGTTTCATCATTGGGTTTTAATGTGTTAAGGGTGGAATAAATTTACTTGTTTTGCATTCCTTCTCTTCCAATCCTTTCGTACACATCAAAACCACCCCTTTTATGCACACACCAATTTATTAAATGCTTTCAAACTTGAATCATGTTGGGCTTGCTATGTGAACTTCATATGGTGGTGGCCACACCAAACTTAATCTCTGGGCTTACCTTCAAAATTAATTTATTCAGATGGTTGTAAGCCTAAATTAAGTGGGTTAGTGGCCACACCAAACTTAGCTCTTTAGCTAGTTCTCAGCCCATTCAACCAACTTCAATTAAGTGATTATGCAACCTTGCACTCCCAGAAAATAAAAGAGAATAAACTAAACAACTATCAACTAAGAGACTGAAATTAAACTACCTAACTTAACAGTCATAAACTACTTTTTAGAAAGCAAGATTTAAAAAGGATACAGAGTGTTGGGGTGCCTCCCAACTAGCGCTTCTTTATCGTCACTAGCTTGACGTTCCTCCTTCTTTAGTTGAGATTGTAGCTCACTCTCTGCTCATCCAATGAGTCTCCCAAGTAATGCTTGAGTCTATGGCCATTTACAGTGAAAGTTCTCTGTGTTTTGTCCTCCATGAGCTCTACATGACCATAGGGGGATACCTTAAGGATGGTGAAGGGTCCAGACCACCTTGACTTTAATTTCCCTGGGAAGAACTTGAGCCTAGAGTTGTATAGCAGAACCTTTTGACCTTCTACAAACTCTCTTCTTGCTATCTTATGATCATGCCACTTCTTTGTATTTTCCTTGTAAATCTTGGCATTCTCATAAGCTTGATTTCTGAATTCCTCCAGCTCATTGAGTTGCATTAGCCTCCTTTCTCCAGCAGCTTGATCATCAAAGTTCAACATCTTTAGAGCCCAAAATGCTCTATATTCAAGCTCCACTGGTAAGTGACAAGCCCTTCCAAACACCAGTTGGTATGGAGACATCCCAATAGGTATCTTGAAAGCTGTCCTATAGGCCCATAATGCATCATCCAGCTTTTTAGACCATTCCTTTCTTGAATTATCAACAGTCCTTTCAAGGATTCTTTTGAGTTCTCTATTTGAGATCTCAGCTTCCCCGTTGGTCTGTGGATGGTATGGGGTTGCCACTTTGTGCTTGACTCCATACTTGAGTAGGAGTGTCTCAAGTTGCTTATTGCAGAAGTGTGTCCCTCCATCACTAATAAGGGCTCTAGGAACTCCAAATCGGCTGAAGATATTTTTTCTCAAGAAGCTTATCACAACCTTGTTATCATTTGTTGCTGTGGCTATGGCTTCTACCCACTTTGACACATAATCTACAGCCACCAATATATAATTTTTTGAGTAGGAGGATAGGAATGGTCCCATAAAATCAATTCTCCACACGTCAAACAATTCCAATTCCATTATAAACTTCTGTGGCATCTCATTCTTCTTGGATAGATTGCTAGCCCTTTGACATTCATTGCACCTTGACACCAACTCCTTTGCATCTTTGAATATTGTTGGCCAAAAGAACCCACTTTGCAGCACCTTGGCTGCAGTTCTTTCTCCACTAAAATGGCCTCCATATGTGGATTCATGGCATTGCCACAACACTTCTTGCCCTTCCTCTTGTGAAATACACCTCCTCAAGATTCCATCAACACTTTTTTTAAACAAGTAGGGCTCATCTCAGATGTAGTGTTTAGCATCATTGAGTAGCTTTCTCCTCATGTACTTGTTGATGTTGGTGGGCATCTCTCCAATAGCCTTGAAGTTGGCTATACCAGCAAACCAAAGGCTTTCTTGAATCATCATCAACTGCTCATCAGGAAAGCTTTCATTCACTTCAAATTATTGTGCTTCATCCTCTCCATGTGGGATTCTTGATAGGTGGTCAGCCACTTTGTTCTCTGCTCCACTTCTATCTTTTATCTCTATGTTAAACTCTTGAAGTAGCAAGACCTATCTTATCAACCTAGGCTTGGATTCTTGCTTGGTCAGCAAATATTTGATGGCTGCATGATCAGTAAAAACAGTAACTTTAGAGCCAATAAGATATGATCTAAATTTATCAAATACAAAGACTATAGCAAGAAGTTTCTTCTCTGTAGTGGTGTAATTCCTTTGATTCTCATTGAGGATTTTGCTAGCATAGTAAATAACATGCACCAACTTATCTCTTCTCTGTCCTAAAATAGCACCAACAGCAAAATCTGATGCATCACATATCAACTCAAAAGGTAAATCCCAGTAGGGTGGTGCTATGATAGGTGCAGAAGAAAGTCTATTTTTAAGCTCATCAAAGGCTAGCATGCATTCTCCATCAAAGATAAAAGGTATATTAGAGACAAGCAAGTTACTTAAAGGTTTGGCAATATTTGAAAAATCTCTAATGAACCTTCTATAAAAGCCAGCATGTCCTAGAAAGCTTCTAATTGCTTTGACATTGCAAGGTGGGGGTAACTTTTCAATCATCTCCACCTTAGCCTTATCCACCTCTATGCCTCTTTTTGAGATCTTATGACCAAGAACCCACCCCTCTGTAACCATAAAGTGGCACTTCTCCCAATTTAAAATGAGGTTGGTTTCTTGGCATCTCTTTAGCACCAAGGCCAAGTGGTGTAAGCATTTAGAATATGAATCACCAAATACAGAAAAATCATCCATAGACACCTCAATAAATCTTTCAATCATGTCTGAAAATATGGAAAGCAT